>NC_054560.1:2712552-2882552 GCF_017654505.1 Polyodon spathula
CCTAGTCCAGTCCTACTTTTTTTATTGATTATTTTTTCATGCTTTTTGTGATATTGCATTATATAGTCTTAAGTTTATAAAGAGACAATATTGCTTTAGCTATTTTTCTCTTCACCATAAATGCATGTTATTGAATGTACGAGACTGGGGTTTAAGTACAATGTGGTCACAACAGAATGGCGTTGGAACACATGGAGATATTAGAAGTCTTGCACATGTTAAACGATGCCACATGTTCTCGCAGTGAATTTGTTAAAGCATTGATAGAGGGTTCTATTAAGAGGGGAGGGGAGGGCTTGAATGTTTGTAACAAGTGCTCCAAAATTAGTATTCTAAAATAGCTGTGATTTTTAGCTGACTAACCGCGGTTTTATATTTAATCTTCAGACCCGTAACACCACTTTGCTCCAAGTGTTAGTCCAAAGCATGTTGAAATGCTGAAGATCCCCAGTATCACTTTAGTTATCCTATGGGGTGAGCATGGTTGCAATTTCCGTAAACTGAAGTGTACACACCAGTCCTAACCATAAAAAAAGCAATATTGTCTCTTTGCTTTTCTGTGTATCATGTTAAACTACTATTTCATTTTCCTTTTTTTTATTTAAATGTGTTCCTCCTAGGTTTGAATAATAACCTATAATTAAAACTATTAATGATGGATAATAATCATGTGCAAGATGGAACACAACATATTTCTTTGTGTATACTGACCTGTTTTTTTACTTCCTTTTTTCTTGTTTCTCTCCCCATTCCCCTCTCCCCGTTTTTGTTTTGTTTGTTTTTATTTTAATTCCTTGACCTGGAAACTCTTTGCCCACTGACTGCACGTCCCATTTATCCCTGCCCATCCCATCTGCTTCCTATTGTTTGCAAACAATACAACAACAAATACACAACATAATTTGTTCTTTTGGATACGAACTTCCACCAAAAAACAAATGAAACAAAACTCCCCTCCGACCGTCCTCTCCCAAACATTAACCTTGACACTTCATGATCCAACCACCGTTCTCACCATTTCCTGTGGATCTGGCTCGCTGTGGATGATATGTTCAACCTCCACTCTCCTGCCTCCGATCTTTTCCTGTCCCTTCTTCCTGCCTTGCTCTGCTGTCCTATAAAGAGAGTTGCGCCCCAATGCCTCTTTATTCTTTTCGGTATGTTATCATTAGCATCTTTTTATTATTCTTTTAAATTATTTTTATCTTATAGCTTTGAGTGCTTTTCAGTTTGGTTGTGTGGATCATTTGATTTTTTTAATCATTGTGTGTTTTTGTTTTTTTGCTTGTTTTTTAAAAGCTGCAGCATTCTCAATTTGCTTTTATCTAGTACTGTTATATTCACCTGTAGCTTGTTTATATAAGTTGAATTGACCACCTCCTGTTTTTTTTAGCTTGATGCCTATAATGCTGCTGTTATGTTTGAGTCATTCAAATCCACTTATACACTTAACATTGAGGCTACAACCTGTCTGCATTCATATCTTGTCTTTTAGAAATGTGCATCAATGAGTTATTCCCCCCCACCAACACTTAGAATTCTAATGCCAAAATACATGTGAAATCCATCCTTGATAGTATGTTCAAAAATCTTCAAAATGAGATGCTGCATCTTTTAACCACTCCTGGGTTTTCCCCCCACTTTAGAAAAAAAAAAACTTTTCTTTTTTTTAAAACTAGGTTTTCAATAGAAATATGCATGTTTTGTTGATTTGCTTTTGCATGCATTTTTAGTTTTAGGCTTGCACACTTAAATTGACTCTCAACCAGAACATTAACTGTTAGACCTGGCTTGTATGCATTTTATAGTCCCTTAAATCCAGAATGTTTCTGGTGCTTAGTCCAGATTTAATTAAACTTTGCGACTGGTTTCCCTTTTAAGTATCTTATGTGAAACTAGTCCTTTTTTTTAAGCCTCAACTAATATTTGTCAAGGCCACTCTGTCTGCTTTCATTGATAGCTGTCTCTGAAGTTAAGTTACCAAGGTACATCTTTTCCCCTTGTGTATGATAAAGTATTTGTTTCTGTAATGTTCCATTGCTGCTGTGCTGTAAGATGTAGGAATTCCCATGTGCTGGATTGCAAAATGAGACGTAGCAAGCTCTTACTGAGGTCAAGTTTTTAAATAAAGGAGATTTTCTTTTCAAAGGCAAGGGATGGCTTGCTGTTTTAACATGAAAAAAGATTACAAGTCTCCAGTGTTTTTTTTTTTTTTATAAAAAATTGATGGTGACATTATTAAATGACAGATATGGTCCTTGCATGAATGTCAAACTGAAAAGCCTGTCTGATTTTTGAAAACCTGACCACAGTTGGAAAGTCTTTATAATTCAGGTTTTGTGTATGCAGTTCACTTTTTGTATCCCACCCCTACCTGTCTGTTCTGACAAAGCCCAATTTTGTGTTTCTTTTAAGGTGTGTATGGCGATGTGATCAGAGTGAAGATCCTGTTCAACAAGAAAGAGAATGCCTTGGTACAGATGGCAGATTCCAATCAGGCTCAGCTGGGTATGTCAATCACAAACAATATGGAAAGCTCTTCTGCCAGGACTCCTGGCCAAACCTAGATATCTGCATGTTATCTATGCTAAAATGGGGATGTAACCAGATGAAAAGGAATACTGGCCCGAACCTCTTTTTGTTTGAGTGACTTGAATGCAGTGGTACAAAGCTGTCTGTTTTTGCCTGGAATGAAAACCTCTTCTGCACCTCAAATGCTGTAGCCATGATGGGTTTACAACTAAGGGTTTTCATGGTGGAGGTCTAACATGAAACATATTTTATAGCTGAACTAGACAGATGGTACCAATTTTAGATAACTCTTGTGTCTGGAAGTGTAACCTATGTAATCCTTGTCCTGTAGCAATGAGCCACATGAATGGGCAGAAGCTGCACGGGAAGGCGATCAGGGTGACCCTGTCTAAACACCAGACAGTGCAGCTGCCGAGGGAGGGCCAGGAGGACCAGGGGCTTACCAAGGACTTCAGCAACTCTCCCCTCCACCGCTTCAAGAAGCCAGGCTCCAAGAACTTCCAGAATATCTTCCCTCCCTCTGCCACCCTCCACCTCTCCAACATCCCGTAAGTGCAAGCCAGTATTGCTACTCCTTTTAGCTTGTGTAGTTTTAAACTTCTTTATTTTTATTCTAAAATTCTGTAGCAGATGTTTGGTGCTAATCTTTTTTTTTTTTTTTTTTTTTTTTTCCCCCCCCACAGACCTTCTGTGGTTGAAGATGATCTTAAGCTTCTGTTTGTGAGTGGTGGGGCAGTCGTCAAAGCGTTCAAGTTCTTCCAGTAAGATTATTTCTTGTATTCCAACAAGCGTGCGTCAAGTCACTGGGTCTGAATAGGACACCCTTTCATGGAATATTAGCGGTATATAACCACTGCTAGTAGAAGGAACTGTTTATTACAATAAAATTGACTCATTTAACTCTGTTTTAGAAGCTGTGTTAACAAATGTTTAACATCCTGTACAGCACATTAATAGATAAGTTATTGTTTACAAACAGTAGCGGAATAATTTTTGGAAATACTAAGTTTCGTGTACAGTATTAACCCTTGGCGGTCCGTTTTCAGAGTAAAACAGATTTAAAAGGCACTGCATAGCAAAGGACACTAGGTACTGCATCTCCAGCCAAGCCCCACCCCTTGTCCTTTGTATTTTTCACATCCCTCTTCATAGTCGTGCACACTGATAAATCTTCTCCTGATCACTTGTTTTATCACCAAACTCATCAATGTGATTGAAGTCATTATTTTATTACTACAACATCTGAGAGCCCTGCAAATGTCAGATTCTTTGAGCACTGGATGCGGAAGCAGCTATCTCTTTTTGACAAACTCAGGTACAAGAGAGTGCACGACCACATAACGACTCTATCGCCCCCTTAATTTTTTTTTTTTTTTTTTTTTAAATTTCTGTTCCTATCGGTGTCACTCGGCCATGGAAAGGTTTTCTCTGCTTTTTCCAGAGAGAAAACAACTAGAGACCTGTGCTACGTCTTTTTGATATCGGACTGTAAAGGGAATTGTAATGTCGGACCTGGTCCGACATAGGACTGCAAAGGGTTAAACTTATGTGGTGTGTGTGTTTTTTTTTTGTGGTTTGACTTTTGTTTTGAATTTCAGGAAAGACCGTAAAATGGCTCTGATCCAGATGGGCTCTGTGGAGGAGGCGATCCAGAGCTTGATTGATTTTCACAATCATGACCTGGGGGAGAACCACCACCTCAGGGTCTCCTTCTCCAAATCTACAATCTAGAGGAGCAGGCAGGGCAAGAGGAAGGGCCATCGCCTAGAGACTTCAACTCCTCAATCCACGAGACTCACTTCCATCATCATTCCAATATATAAGGTATATATATATATATATATATATATATATATATATATATATATATATATATATATATATATATATATATATATATAAAAATTAGTATATGTATGAAATGCCACTTTGAACCTAGAGACCAGAAGTGCAAACCAGAGATTTTATTTGGGTTTTAATAATCTGTTTTAGCCTTTGTTTTTTTACGAATAGGTGAGTTACTATATATATTTTTTTTTTTTTTTTTTTTCCCCCAAATTTGAGTTTATAAACAATGCTACTCCTAGACTTTTTTTTAAATGTACTCCTCATGCCTTTTGGGGACCCATACCACTGTGTAGCTTGTACAGTACTTCAAATGTCCATGCTGCCTAAGAATCCTGTGCCTTATTTTCTGAACATTCAGTTTTAGTGGCTAAAGAAATTTAAAATGTTTTTTTTTTTTTTTCTGAGGAGTGTATTTAATTGGAAATTGCAGAGAAAGGCCCAATGGAATATTTCTGTTTTGACTTTGACTTCTAAGAACTCTGCCCTGTTTTTTGCATTTCGATGTAGAGGAGACTGGTACTGAGCTGCTGTAAACTTAGTAGCTGTAACTGGAGAGGGAGGGTTTGAAAAGCACAGAGGGCACTGGGGTGCAGTGGAGGGTTCATAACATTGGCAACACTTGTGTACATAACGTTCTTTTTTTTGGACTGATCAGCTTCCCAAGTGTGCATTTAATTTTTTCCAGATTGCCATTTTATACTGGGACATTCAGTTTTATTAATATGTGATTACTGAGTTTATTTACTGTCTTATTACTGTGTAGCCCTAGGTAACCAGAAATCTTATTCCATGTACTCTTTGCCTTAAAGTTATGCAAGTTAGGTTTATTAATGCTAACCTTATGTAGATTTTTCATAAAATAAGATATATATTCATTATTTGTATACTGTTTGGTATTCCTGTCAGTGGTGACTAGTCTTATTTGTTGTGCCTTTCTGCAGCATTAACCTGAATGTACCCATTGGAGCACAGAGCAGGACCTGTGATGGTAGAGTGGTGGCATGCTGACCTTTTTAACAGGCTTTCCAAAGTGCATCAAATATTCTTAGTCCTTGTCTTATAGCCACCAAAGGTCCAGGTTTCTTTTCAACCTGGTCCATTTAAATGTTGAACAATTGTTTTGTCATTAGCAGCTGGTACAAGAGATCTAGATTAACTTTGCTTATTGGGCAGGTCTTGGAGGTGCATGTAGCAGTAGAAGGTTTAGTCTTTTAAACACTGCTGAAATGACGTGCTAGTTAATGGGGCATTTCTTACTTCAGGGTTATATAGCAAATATGTCTTAAATCAGCTTCTTTAACATCTTGGTGGTAACGAGGACAGTGTTTAGTGGGTAAAACTGAATTTTTTGCAGAGTAGTTTAACTCCTAAGCCTTTCTTTTCCTTTTAAACAATCTGGGAGGGGGGGGGGGCATGTTTTATCTTGACTTTGTTAAATGGTTCAAAGCAATAACATGATTTAGAATTTCTTTTTATAAATACAATTCAGGGTTATTACAGCATATCTAGGACCAAAGGTTTTATTGTGTTTTTTTTTTTTTTCTGTTTTTGACATGAGAAATGTGTTCTTTTTGTACTGGTGGTTTGGCTAGTCTCAATAGCCCCTATCAAATATGGTGGCGCAAACCTGGTTGCATAAGTTGGCATAGAGGATTGTCGAGGACAATAGTTGAAAGCTGCATCCTTGAAGTAGATAAAGCTGACAGAACCTCTTCCTCCTTTATATAAAAAAAGTCTTGTAGGATCTTGCTAGATCTGGTGCAATGTACAGTAATACATTTAATAGCCTTAATTTTGTTTGGTATTTGGGACCAGATCGAATATCCTTGACTATGCAGCTTTATTATCCCAATGTGCATTTGCAGTATTTCTGGTTGGTTAACGTAAACTAGTGGAAGGAGGATTGCACAGCTTGTGTCCTCACCTGGGTTGTTAAATGCAAGCCTTAACATAAATAAATGTAAATGATGCCCATTCCATGTTAAAAGATTTGTTTGGCTGCAACGTGTTTTGGAATTTGGGGGGTGGGGGGGGCGTAGGGTTTGTTAACAGGAAAGAAAAAAAAGGTGTAAATATTAATGCTTTTTTTTTTTTTGTACCAGGTAAATGGGAAGCAATACAGGTTTTATATGGATCAAACAAATGTATATTTTGATAGCAGCTATGACAAAAGGTTTTTTCAGACAATTCTAGAACTGTTGAAGAAAAACATTTAAAAGTTTGTATCGCAAAAACGAAAAGAGAATTAAAATATTTTCTGACAAAGTTTGTATCCTCTTACTGCATTTTTTTAACCCATTGTGTAGCAGTTGATTTATGGTTAGTACCTTCTGGATCTTATGCCTTCAATAAATTTCTTTCTTTTATTCCCTCTTTCATCTCCTGTGCCTGCCTTTTTTCCCACCCTCCTGTTTTCATTCACTTTAGCAGCTAAAAGCTTGGATTCTGTGTTGTCCTTGCTTAGCAACTAAAATCTTCTTTCCACTTTGCGAGCTTCAGTTTTGCACAGGGGAATCCTGACTGGCATCCCTTTTCCTTTCCCATTACTCAAATGTTGTGTTAACCCCTGTGCCTTGGATATAATGGAAGCACCCATGCTTGCATCTTTTAGAGAGCTACCTACCTGGTTGTGAAGTGTAGGGAAGGAGAAACATTTGTCTGCTTGTATTACACCCTTGCATTTATTTTACAGTGGATGTAGGTCATAGTGGTGTACTCTTAAGATGCTGAAGGATCTAATTTTACTCCTACAGCCATAGATGTCAGTATATTGATGGTCCATTTGTCAATTGGAACAAAAATGGCAGACCCATTAAGACTTCTAGTCAATGTTGAATTTATTACATTTCTTTAGTTGCAATATGTATGCTGGAAACACAGGTAAATTGGCAACAGTATTTATGTACTACCATGTTAAAACAAGAGTAAAGTATTGGAATACTGAAGCGTCCAAAGAAAGACTTCTAAATTGGAGCATAACATGGATGCAGAGTCTTCAACATACTGAAGAGACATGTCAAGCTGAAGTTGCTTCTGAAACATCTTCCTTGTCATTGATATGTTAATTGCAAAGCAGACCCCTTCTGACATGCTCCAATTGGCTCACAGATGAAGGTTGTGCAATGTTTTGTCTACATGCAGCACACAGGCCATGACACCAATAGTCTCAAGACATTCCTGTAAATTGTTACTCTGTTATTGAATTAATGAACCTTTGGCATCTAATCACTTGTAAATGGAATGTCCACATTTAATTCCTTGACTGCAATAACTCAAAGTGGCACTTACCATGTCATCCTACAGAACCCACAGTCGGAAAAATTATTTTAGGTCTTGGCTCTCCCAATTAAATTAGAGCATAATGACTTGAACAACATACTTCCTGACACCCTATAATAAATACATGAAATACAAACTGCAGAAATAACTTTAAGGGATATGGTGGCCATCTTGTCTTTAGGACAACAATCAAGGTGGCTCAAGAGCAGATTTCAGTCGGTAAAGGAGGAGGAAACCCTTAGTTTGTACCTGGTATACATGTCATCTGGCATGCAGATGCTAAATGCATTTTTTTGGGGGTGGGGGGTGATATGTAGGATCCTTCAACAGTGTTGGTTTAAAGATGAGTGGACAGCATAAGTCCATCCCCACATATCGGAAGAAAACAACCCAAAATAATGGGGGAAGTTAGTGGGGGGGGAAGCCACTTTCATTTCTGTGTGTGTGGGTTTTTTATTTTTGTTTTATTGTAATGATTTCTTGTGTAAAGTTTGCGTGGTGTAATTGAGCCAGAGGTTCTGGTACTATTTTATACAGGCAACACAGACATCATCACTCTGCCACACAGATGCCTAACGTAAAGCGTTGTGACAAGATGGAGAAAGGCACTTTGTGGAAATACCTGTAGAAATTAAATAATCCTGTTGCTTATTATAAGTATTACTAGAAGTTCAGCATACATATAGTGTGAATATATATAATTATTCAAGAACATATTTAATTTAGCTGTGTTCTGGTACCTTCCGATCTGGGACAACACCACTTAACATAAATATTATGTACTAAATATTATATTAACCTTTTTTCAACGAAATTAGTTGTAGAACTAGAAACTTAGAATCAGCAAAACTTTCAACCTTATTCAGTGAAGTAAAAAGGTTTGTTGGTTTTAAGAACATTCCAATACTGTAGTTCTACAATTCCAAATATTAAAAGATATTGTCCTACATTTTCAAAACATACAGGAAGTATTTTTGGTTAGCATGTCAGTTAACCATGAAAAACAGTTTGTGCCATGAGCCTGCTTGTACCCTCTTCCAAACTAAAGAAAATAATGTTCTGGGTAGCAAGACAGCGTTTATTTGGCCCCTTCTCTCATAAAAACGTTTCTAATACCCAGGAAAGAGAGACAGAAAAGTGATCTGTATAGCAAGGCAGAGTTTCTTTGCCATATTCCCATGATGGGTTTTGTTTAAAGACATCTTTCCACTGCGAACTTATTAAAACAATTATGAACACTGAAAGTTTCACCTTTTCTATAAATAATTTGCCCACACACAGTAAATCTGCCATTTAGAAACGTATTAGAATATTAACAGTATTGAGGTTGTACCACTCTATTCTGTTTTTTTTTTTGTTTGTTTTGTTTTTTCTTTGTACTGCCATCCAGAGTTTGGAGGATTCATTGTAGTCGGTTATCCCAATCACTGCAGACCGTGTAAAGATGAATGACCGCATTTCAAAAACCGTAACTTAATCTCGGTTATTCATTCGAAGACCTCCTGCTTTGTTACTGTACACTCGAGGCAGAGAGAAAAAGCTTTAACTTCATTACAGATACTTTCTGCTTTTCGATATGATCATTTAGGCTTCTCTATTTGCATAGGACATATTGCAAACATTTAAATGTACATTTTGGGGAGATAAAATTAAGAACTGAATCTAAAAAAATATCGAGGAAATCTAAAGTAAACGATCATAAATACTATTGTTGAAAATAAAAAAAATGTATTTGTCTAGTATTACAGTAGATGTGGGAGACATTTGGAAATATTATTTCTCTACAAGTTTAAAAGTTTCCGAAAGCGGAACCTAATATTAGCAGGGCTTTTGTTGTCCAGTCCGATGCCCTTTTCGTTGCACGTGTCTGCACTTGCCCCAAGCAGGAACGCTGGAGATAAATCAGAGAAGCGGATTGAGGAAGTTTCGCACCAGTTCATCGCTGAAATATCCCAAAACGAGTCCGCTATCTCCGGCCTAAACATGCACATGTCTGGTGCTTTGGTTTTGTTGTGGGTGGTTTTATGCGCGGCTGTTGTGGGGGAAGGAGAGGACCAAACCGGCGGTGTAACGACGAAGAAGACCGGTAACGAGTCTCTGGGCCACGGCGACAACGCCACGGAGTCCACGGGCAGTGGCGGGTATTTCCCAAATGTGGACAACTCTATGATCAGAAGAGCCTTTTGCGTGTTGATTGGTATCACTGCCACCGGGGTATTGTATTTCATAATCAGAGCCGTGAGGTAAGAGCGATTCGTCATCCTTCTTATTTCCGTGCTATCAAGTAACCTCGTTTCTTAAACTGTGTTTTGGATATGTATTTTTATGCTTTGGTTTAGTGGTAATGACTGGACAAAACTGTTACTAGTCAAAAACTTTAGTTATTATTGATCATTTGTTTCACTTCAGACCTGTCTGTTCTTCGGTGCTAGACTCTGTAAAACAGCCTCACTCTGAAGCAGCCAGGCAGTAGTTAACGTGTCTTTGAGAAGCAGTACAGCCAAATAGAGAGAATGCTTCATTGCTTTGTCTTGTCTGCCAAAAAATTAGGCAAAATTTTGTAGAACTCGCCTTGTAGAATCCCAGCCTGCCTTTCATATGGAAGTGACAATGTACACGTAAAACTAGGCAGCAGAATTCCACACACGTTTTAGTGTCACAGAAAACAACTCTTGAATAATCTTTGAGGAACCTGTCTCTCTATACTAGATATTACTCCTCATCTGGGAGATGTGTCATGTCTCTCTCCTGCAGTGTTGCCGTGTCTGGGTGATGTCTCTCTCCTGCAGTGTTGCCGTGTCTCTGTGATGTCTCTCTCCTGCAGTGTTGCCGTGTCTCTGTGATGTCTGTCTCTCTCTTGCAGTGTTGCCGTGTCTCTGTGATGTCTCTCTCCTGCAGTGTTGCCGTGTCTCTGTGATGTCTCTCTCCTGCAGTGTTGCCGTGTCTCTGTGATGTCTGTCTCTCTCTTGCAGTGTTGCCGTGTCTCTGTGATGTCTCTCTCCTGCAGTGTTGCCGTGTCTCTGTGATGTCTCTCTCCTGCAGTGTTGCCGTGTCTCTGTGATGTCTCTCTCCTGCAGTGTTGCCGTGTCTCTGTGATGTCTCTCTCCTGCAGTGTTACCGTGTCTCTGTGATGTCTCTCTCCTGCAGTGTTGCCGTGTCTCTGTGATGTCTGTCTCTCTCCTGCAGTGTTGCCGTGTCTCTGTGATGTCTGTCTCTCTCTCTCCCGCTGTGTTGGGGTGTCTCTATGATGTCTCCCTCCTGCTGTGTTGGGGTGTCTCTGTGATGTCTCTCTCCCGCAGTGTTGTGGTATCTGTTCAGTTATATCCCTGTGCTTGTTCTGTCAGGTTGAAGAAGGCTCCTAAGAAGAAGTATGGGCTGCTGTCCAGCTACGATGACACTGTGGAGATTAAACACCTGGAGGAGAGTGATGAGGACGGTGACACGGTATACGAGGCCAGGAGTCTGAGGAGGTGAGAGGACAGGAGAGGAGAGGAGAGACACCCAGGCTCGGCATTCACAATGGGGCTTTAAATTAAGATTTAATATATATATATAATATAAATTTATTATTATCTCGGTCCTAAAATTCTAGGTGATGCAGAACTTTTGTCCATAGCTGTACATTAATACATTCAGAAACAAATCCACATACATGTCTATACTCAGGCCCCTAGATGTAAAAGTAATTCTTAGGCTGTGTCAAATGGGCATGATAGTTTTTCTATTGTAACTTTGGCTTTTCAGATATAATTCTGTGGTGACATGAGCCGTACTGCAGTTTTCAATATTAACAGTTTCATGTGTGCATTAAGGTGTGTTTCCTAATGCTAATTTCATTTTGCAGATGAGTCACCCTGAGCTCTGAGAGAAGACTAGAAGCATTATTCCCAGTGATTTATATTTTTGTACTGCTCAATTTGTATATCACAAAGACTGGAAATGTACAATCTTTTAAAATTGTATTTATCTCCTAAAATTTGTATTTAATGGTAAAATGGGGGAACAATTAATTTGAAAGTGACCAAAAACAAAATTCTTATGACATTCAGGTTGAATGACATAAAAGTTATTTTTACTAGTCCATTAATAACTGCTGGAATGCATTCAGCACCATCAGCCATCTTTAAGAAGTTGGTGCGAAAAGACTTTGCAAATCGGTCACATTTCTGTTAACAGATAAAACTCCATTGCACGTCCTGTAGACAAATTCCATTCCACATGCATGGGTATTTGAAAAGATTTATATTTCAAAGCGTAAAAGAATATGCTTTTACAGCCTTCTTAAAGCCTATGTGTATACAAACATTAAATATATACAAACACTTTGCTTACACTTCAGTATTTTTATGAATTCCAGTTGGGAGTGTTGACAGCACATCAGTCCTATATGTTACAGTAAAAGAGCCTTTCACTAATTAACTGTTTTCAATAATTTTTTTTGTGACTTAGTATTGCACAAATATCAAACCAGTTGCATTCATGTTTAACAAGAATTTGAAAATACTTACTATAGACCACAAGAGGGAATAACAGTATATTGTTAGAATGTAGACTAACGTTTGCATTTGGACCAAACTGATGGACAAATAGACACTAGCCTCTTCTTCAACTAGTGTATATTGTATTAACCCTTTTGTGCCTGAATTCAAATGCGGGGGGCGGGGGGGGGCTTCAATAGTGCTGTCATATTTTTCTTGCCATGGTAGCCTTTTTTCAGTTAATGCTTGTTTGTAATACAGTATTGTGTTTAAATCTTTTTGTCAATATGTGTCTCTAGCTAGCTTTTACTGCTAGCTGTGGAGTTCTAACTGCCTACTTGAAATCGTTCGAAAATGTTGTGGGTCCCTTTATCAACCAATCAAAGAAACGTTTGTGATTGAATTTATTAAGTTTCTTTTAGCATTTTGTTCGAGAGAGAGATTTAAAGTTAGCTGAACATTTCATGAGACATTTTAAAGGAAGAAAGATTTAAACTCAATGTAAATGAGTACACAGAGCAGAAGGGAAATGTTTAAAGAACATTCAAGAAGAGTAAAAGCATAAGCTCTTTAAAGGGTAAGTAGCTTGTAATTTCTATTAACTTCTGACTTTTTATGATGATTCCATTGGGTGCTTCTCTCAGCTAGGATTCCACAGGGTTGACACACAGCAATTATGGAACATTCTTAGACACACAACAGTTATGCGGATTCAGCATTTGAGCAACAGAACCCAGGACCAGTTAGAATAGTTGTAAACATCATAGAAAAGTAACGTCTACTTTGATCTGTGTTGTCAAAATAAACCAGAGAACTTGGAACCATTATAATGGCTAATTCCATACCAGTCTCTGAATTTGTAGGCTTGTTTTTGATACGTTGAGGGTCATGGACCTGCGATATTCATTTGATTAATCGAGACATAGTTTTTGTTCTACGAAGCGGTGCGGTGACGATTGCTTTCTGCGGTTGCTTGCTGTCACGTACTGTTCGTTCTTTCTTTATAGTTTGCGGTGTGCTATGATTCTGTTGATTTTAATTTCGCTAAATTTGTTTACAGCACAGGTGTAGGTTGATCAAATCAGACCCTAAACGTTAGAGTTATTGGTTCCACAGTAAGAAAAAATTGCCAAATTGATGTAGCAGGAAGGGAAGTCATTTCAAACTTTCTGGCAAATTACCCAAAAAAATTAAATCTGAAACTCTGCAGAGTTTGCCCAGTTTTTTAAAAAGAAAAAATATATATAAACCATTTTTAATCCAGAACCTTCTTGGCATAAAACACTTTGGGTCCAGATTGGTAAAAGCATATGTCTGGTATGTTTATTTAAAAGTGGAATCGTCTGTTTTTTTTTTTTTTTTTGTTTCCTGTTCACTGCGGTTGTTTTCAATAAATGCTTTGTTACAATCCCATTTTCAGTAAAAAGACATTTTAGGGAAGAAGAGAAACGTATATTAAAGCATAAGTAGCTTTAATGTCATGTTAACTGCTTTAAAAAATTAAAAAATAGGTCCTTTTATTATTGTATGCTGTTTCCAGTCATTCCGAACTGGTCTGGGTTCTGCTCCAGTATGCAGTTGATATTTTTCTCTCTGTCTGCCTATTCTGGGCTTGTGAGCTTGTTTGGAGAATCCTAAATACCGACAATAAACAGCCTCCCATTCATGAGTAGGTGATTAAAAGCTATTAACACTTAAAGCTATTTAGTCTAATGTTTACTGTCTGTCTGTGTGTGTATTTGTCAGTGGGGGGTTGAGTAGAACTATGTATGGAATAAGAGACCAAATACTGTAACTGATCAAGGATATACTCTATTAATGGGCACCAGGGGGTTTTATATGGTAAACTCACTCGATTCTTCATGCGAGGTGGTGGGATGAGCTCATTTTCGCTGAACACCGGCAGTGCTTCTTGTACATAACTGAACCATTGCATTCTTAATAAAAAAAAAAAAAAAAAAAAAAGGTTTTTATCTTTAAAATAATAAAAAAAAAAAAAGGTTTTTGTCTTTAAAATACATGTCGACTCCTTCACCTGTTTCCACCTGCTGGCTTTTCATCGGGCTATTCCATCCTTAGCGTAACCACTGAAAGAAAACTGCACTTACTAATGCCACAACACTGGTAGTGTGATAGAAATACTTCTCCTAGTTCACTTCCTAATAGGATTGTACCTGACCCCATATGGTGTGCAGCTCAGATCAGGAGCAGAAGGCTCAGGTGGGCTTTTGCTGCCAGTTTGAGTCTCCCCGCCAAAGTGCAAATAAAGGCTTGGTCATTATACCTTTTGAAGGACTGATAAAAGGGGTTTAAACCCATTTTCTTACCTGTTGTTAGCACTAGCAATGTTATCACCCTCCCTCCCCCTTCTGTTGCAGATTTTTTGGTTCTGTTATTTGGAATGTGCAATACAGGTTATTATAGATCGAATCTGTTCACTGCTGAATGTTGAGCGTTACTCAGAAGGTGTATGCATTTTCCTGTGTGATGCATTTTAAGAGTATTAGTAGAAATAGATGTTAATTAGTGTAGAAAACCCACAATATGATCTCAATAAGTTATCTCTGTTAAATAAATAATACACTAAATTACTAGTCCTAAAAGGTATACTGCAGAGCTGGCTGACCCCACTTCTGGAGAGGCACAAGCCTCCAGGTTTACTATGTATCTTTAAATCATCAATTAGTGTTCTTTTGGTGTTGACCGATTAAAATAATTGGTTCATTTAAGTAGTTGAGAACTCTGGTAGACGTATGATTAAAATGTATTGACTCCATGTAGCCACTAGATGGCACTAGTAAACTTGGTTGTTTTCCCTGGGCCTGACAGTGCAGTGAAACCCGTGTCATTTCTATGCACACTTTTGTGTCCATCAATGACATTTGAAGTTACTTGGAATTTAAAATTCAGTATCAGAGCAGCAAAACTGATAACACCCAGAAAGACTTAAACATCAAACTAAAGCAGGGTAAGAAATACAATGACAAGCTACACCTTTAGCACTTAGTCTCTGCCCGCCTTCGAGGGTTTATTTCCTGTCATTAACCGATCAGCTGCTTCCCCTGTAGACTGACTCAGCCAGTAACAGGATCCAGAAGACACTGCTTAGGTCACAACCGAGACCTATCTTTAATGTAATACTGGCTGTCATGTTTGCTTTACCATGTGCTTCTTTCTAAACTGCACATGTTGGACCTGTGTGGCGAACGAAAATGTATAACAGGCATAATTCATTATCTACAATTACATAAGTTGCAGACGAATTTTACAAGTGCAATAATCTGTACTTTATTTTTGTGAGGAGGGGGGTAGTTGGTGTTTTTACATTGCTAGGTATTTATGATCTAGTGCAACATTGCTAGTGATGGAAAGGGGATTGACACTCCAGTGCTGAGATTCATCATCATTACAGCATCGTACCGTATTGAGCAAGGTCAACCCCCTACTGAGACGAAACAGCTGCCTCACACCGTGTACCTACAGGCAGAGATACTGATATCTGAAAACCCAATGAAAGGAAAATGTGACTGGCAGGATTAGTTCACAGCGGCGCTCTTCGCCGATCGTCCCCGGGTAGAGGGGGTTTGCTCACTCCACCTTCACACTGTTCACGAGTTAGCAGGTAACAGTCAATACAGGGATCAAACAAATTAAATTTACTGCAGTTTATTAATTGAAATATTAATAACGCAGTGGCACCAAACATTATACAAAGTTTAAATAAACGGTTGAGACCAGACCATGACCGGCGCGGGTCTGCCCAGCCTAATGCGGGTCACTGGGTGGCCAGCACATGTGTTTTAGTGTTAATTTCGATATATCTGTATATTCTGTTTTTATAGAAGCTGGCGCATCGAGAGCTCTTTAATCAGTAATCTTTGAAACACGACTAGCGTTTTTTGAACAGTGCTTTTTGGCACTTTCTCTCGGTTGATCGCTTCAAACCTTGCTCGGCTTCAAACGACACATAATTACACTAATGAGGTCAGATGAGACAGCGACCCAGGCACGCTGGAAGATGGGAGCATGCCAGATAAAGGAATTGAAAAAAAGGCAGGGGGTAGGCGAAAGGTTCAAAACGTAGCAAACCCTCTGTATTGTCATTGTCTGTTTGTGGCAGGAGCAGCGTGATTTTTTTTAAACCGCATTAGCTTGTCTTCAGCCTCCAGAGATAATTTGCCGGTAAAAATAAAATAAAACTCAAGGAGACGGGGCTGGAGAGGCAGGGGGGGGGCGCGCTCTGTAAACTAAACTGAAGCAAAAACTCTCCGCTTGAAGTCTCGCAGGACGCAGAAATGGTCTCATCAGAGTTTTAATATCCAAAACGCGTTCAAATTAAAACAACAACAAAAAAAAAAACAACAACAAGACTGCTTCGCAAGCCTTTTTAGGATTCAATTGCCGCTGGCTGCTCAAAATCCCTGCTACAGAAGTAACGTATATAAACAATAATATACATTTTAAACAGTATGACAATAGTTTCGTTCGTTTTTAATGCTGGATTGAATCAAAACTCATTAATCTTGCAAACGGGGTAATTATTGCCAGTCTGCCTAGTACTAGTACTCTCAGATGGTAACCATCGGTGTATGACATTATTAGTTAAGGTGAATATCAATAAAGGAATGTTCAGTCTTTTTTCTACAGGTTTTTTTTTTTTTTTTGAGACTTCAAATAAAAGCATAACGCAGGGTCCTCATAACCACAATCGCACAGTCCCAGTTTAAATATGTGCATATCATTGAGAATTGATTGTAGCCAAATCCGAAATAGGAGGGCAGACGTGTGTGATCAAAGGTTGGTGCAAAGCCAAGGCAAGTCTCATGTTCTCCATGCAGTTAGTGTACAGATGGACAGGCTAGTCCTGTTTCTCAGTTGGTATGTCTGTTTTGGGAAGGGTGTGAGGGATTTAGAGGGGCTCGTGTCTACCCTTCCCTGGGTGTCTCACTGCAGTCTTTCTCCACATGTCTTCTGCATACTATCCAGCTGGTTCCTAGCATGTCCTTACTGTGGGCACACATTCTGTCAAGCTTCTATCCACAAGTCCTGAAGCATTTTGTCAGGCTATTTTCATGCGCTATGTTAAACATTTTCAGAACGTTATTATAACATGAACAGATTCAATTCAAAGGCAAATGAGACTTTTTTTTTTTTTTTTTTTTTTAAGGACGCAGGATGTTGTTTATGACATCACATTGTCATCACGTGATTATTTGTATCACAACTGCATAAAACATGATATATAAAATGTATCACCACATCGTTATAATAACGTTATCACAAGTGATTTTTTTAATCTCTGCTGCATATGAGAACAAAAAAAAAAAAAGATAGCCACATACAACGTGCCTGGCTGTCATTCTATATATAATTCAAACTACATGTGCAATATGTTGAAATGCATTTGCAGTATGTGTCACTGTAATTATTTGGAAGTGGAGAGCTTGCCTCCTGTATTGTATTGTTATAGTGTGTTCAGTCTCTATAGTGCTTCCATAGCCCTCTCCCCAGACAAAACCTGAAGCCCTCAAGAGCTAGAGTCCAGGGTGTAATTACCTGCCACAGAGCCTGCTCAACAGCAGATGCCAGCTTTGAGGTGAAGATTGCATCTTGACCATTGTCTTTGAACTGTCTCTCAAGTATAGGCATTGAATCCACACACAGTCAAAGTGAAAGTCATGACTTCACATTGAATTCATGAGAAGGGAAGTAAAGTAGGCTAAAGTCAGTTTTTGGTTTCTAATTGCCTGCCATAAATATATGTATACAGGCTAGATCAGCCAACGTGTCTTTATTAAAGTCAAAACCAGAGTCACCTAGTGACCTGCCTCTGTGGAACAAATGTATTTTTTTTATACACTTCTGTGCACTAGATGGCGCTAGTGCTTACTAATATAAAGGCATATTGGCTGATCTAGTGTGCAGACTGTATGTTTGCTGTAGGTAACAAGAAATGAAGAACAGCTTCACACACAGACTTATCAAAATATTTTTAAAAAAAGTAAAACTTTATATCTGAGTATTAATAAGAACAACTCAGAAAAAAAGCATCATAAAAAGGAAAGGTTCCTTTGAGGAAAACAATTGTATGAACTTTCCACTACATCCATGAGACTACATGAGGGGGGAGGCACAGTAAGAAATGAAGATAACCCTTTGTATATTGTACTATTCTTGTTTTCTTGAATAAGGCTCTGAAGGCTATACAAGATCTCCTTTTCTGACAGCACAAAAAAACAAAACATTTTTTAAATCTTTTATGGGAATATGATTGAAAAATTTGAGTTACTGTAAAGCAGGATTTTTTACAGCAACTTAATTTCACTAGTGGCCTTCAAGGTCCATTTTTGCGGCAATAAATGTTTTTCTTTTAATGTATGGCACATGTGTGAATAATATATTTCACGGCACATTTATTTTGCAGATTTTTAATAAACATCAAATTAGCAAACATTTCTTGCTCGCAATTTTTGTTTCACAATATATCGGCTAACGTTAAAAAAAAAAACAAGTCAGAAACACCCGCCATGACACTCTCAATAGGGAGTAGGGCTGCGACGGGCAGCCAGGACGTTCGAAAACTCAGGTCAGAGCTTTGGAGTGGAAAATTTATTCTCTAGAATGGCTTAATCCCTCCAATCTGCTGCCTTCCTGTCTTAACTATCATGACTGAAACCAACTTGAAAAAGGGAGATGCAACTTCTATATAGTGCAGAATGTCAATAATTAATCTGCATCATTAATATTGACAGCAGTCAGGTTAATTTCTTTATTTCTAGTATTTAGACATCAACAGTTACCGAAGTGAAATGCCTTGTCATCTCATTGAATATGCACAGTGCTAATCAGATGCCTTGTCGTCTCATTGAATATGCGCAGTGCTAATCAGATGCCTTGTCCTCTCATTGAATATGCGCAGTGCTAATCAGATGCCTTGTCCTCTCATTGAATATGCGCAGTGCTAATCAGATGCCTTGTCCTCTCATTGAATATGCACAGTGCTAATCAGATGCCTTGTCCTCTCATTGAATATGCACAGTGCTAATCAGATGCCTTGTCCTCTCATTGAATATGCACAGTGCTAATCAGATGCCTTGTCCTCTCATTGAATATGCACAGTGCTAATCAGATGCCTTGTCCTTTCATTGAATATGCACAGTGCTAATCAGATGCCTTGTCCTCTCATTGAATATGCACAGTGCTAATCAGATGCCTTGTCCTCTCATTGAATATGCACAGTGCTAATCAGATGCCTTGTCCTTTCATTGAATATGCACAGTGCTAATCAGATGCCTTGTCCTCTCATTGAATATGCACAGTGCTAATCAGATGCCTTGTCATCTCATTGAATATGCAAAGTGCTAATTAGATCAGGACCAAAGCTGCTTTACATTTTCTGCTCTATTGCATCATTGTTATTTTTTTTAAACAAAAAATCTGTACTGAGTTGGATTATATTGACTGTGCTAAATTGTCAATTCACTCTAGTTTAAACCTTCGGAATTAGCAGATCAATAGGGATCTCACTCGGGAGGGTCCTCGGTATGGAGTTTTCACTTCAAAGATAAAGTAACCACTTACCCTGGACAAGCCTGCTGCTGACTCTGCTCTTTCTTCTGTAACTTTACTATAGATTTGTGCAACTTTTAACCTGGAGTATTAACTCCTTTAAACTAGTGCTTAAGATGTCATTGAGCAGTAATCAGGGAATGATTTTGTCAAGAGCTTGTCAAAAACGCAGCAAAGTGTAATAAAGCACAGTGAAAGCATGGCAAAGCATAATTAAGTTTTGTAAAGCATAGAGAGGTACGGGTAAAGCATATTAAAAAAAAAATAGTATATGCATTGTATAAGCATGGGAAAAACTGCAAAACGATTGTGCATATTTACTGTGGTAGACTTTTATAAGGGTACTGCATTCTTCTACAGTTTAACATGCAGTGCTGCCTTTTTTTTAGCAGACAGTTACCTCAAGGTAATTGTAGCTGGAGGGGCTGAGGTTTTCCATATCACAGTTGTAATGTAAATGTTTCATTGCGTTGGCATGTCACTGAATATAGGAAAGGGTCGAGGGTGGCATTAATCCCCGGCTTGTGAAATGTCTTGGCATCTCAGCCTATTGAATTGAATGGAAGGTCAAGGGCTGAACGCGAACCGCAAACCATACAGTTCAAAGGTGAACGTACAAGCCTTGAGCCAAGTGCCGTGTATAAAATAAATAAAAAAGAGACTCTACAGCTAGCGAGCCTGCCTGAGTGTGTGTCAGGGAAAGCTGCATCTCTCCTAAGCACGAGACAAAGACTTTGTGTTTGTTTGGTAACACTTGACATTGTGTCTCTAATTACTATGCATTTACATAGTAGTTACATAGTAAATAATTACACAATTACAATGTACTTGTGGCAGGCTGGCGAGTGGATAGAGGCCCAGAGACAGACTTCAGTTCAAACAAATATACTTTTATTATAAATAAACACAAAATGAAAGGGCACAAGGGCCAAAACAAAGCAATTTAAACACAAAAAAGATAAAAAGCAAAACTTACAAAAATAACAGTTTCCAGGCTGGGCAATGCCTTCACTGGATTCAAACTTTCTAAACAACCAAAAAAAAAAAACCAACCTGCTTCCTCAGCTCCCTCTCCCAAATGAGAAGCAGAGGCCTCCTTTTATATCAGGTGGCTGGGCGCTGATTGATCGTCTAATCAACCCCAGCCACCTGAACATAATAAACCCAGGCAGGTAGGGGAAGTTAACCCCATCCCTGCCAATTTAAAGGGCAGAGCTTTGCTCTGCCACAGTACTCAACTAAATCTTTTTGCACAATATATGTAAGTACACAATTGTATCAGAAAAGGGTTAGGGTTAGTGATGTATCTTAAAAAGTGAGGAAGTAGATTTAAGAAAATGCACAAAGTCCTTTTCTTCAATAAATGTTCATTTTAACATAGGAACACAGAACAAACAGATTCAATGAACAAAAAGCACACAAAAGTGTTGTGTGCAAGCAATCCACCCAGTTAAAACTGGACCCTTATCTTACAGCCTATTCTGACTACTCTCCTTAGAGTCCTGGGCCCCCTTGTAGCTTCACAGTTCTGTTATTTATTATCTCCTAATGTGCTTGAGATCCTCCTGGTCCACTGTGCTTTGCATTCTAAAGATCCCCTTAGAGTCTGGGCACCTCCCAGCCCATGGGCAGTTATTTATTGCCTGCTTGTCGATGCTGGGCAAGTAAGCTGTAGACTCAGAGCCTGTGACTCTGGCCCTCATCAATTATCAGCAGTATGTGCATTTTGGAACTAGCAGTCTGCTAACTCCAGTGTAAGTCGCTTTTCAGAAGACTGCAGACTGCTACACAATTCTTGTTCCACGTTTTCCAACAGTCAGGGTTATATCATGCCAGAAAATGTATACTTTAAATACATTTTAACTATGCATAATATTAGAGACCATATAGCGTTACCATTTGTTTAGTCAATAATAAAATTACACAGAAGCACTTAAATGCATCCCTATCTAATCCTATGGCTATTTATTTACAGGAATATCCTCCCTCCACCTTTCTTGTTAACATCCCTTCATAGTCAAACTGTAGCACTTGCACCAAAGACAGCTATTGCAAGTCAAATCGGAGCAGTCCTAAAAGTAGCAAGTGATCCAGGATGTTCATGGAACTAGCAACTCGGTGTGTGAATACCGCACCGGATTCGTGGACAAAACAAAGAACAAAATCAAAGTTGATAATGAACCTTGGAACAATTTTTTGAACATAAGAAATAGACTCTGGTAATGTCATCATTGTAAAGTCAAGCATAAGCAGTTCTGTTGCAGAGCCATTCTCATACAACACAAAAATGCAATTACAGATGAAAGAAGAGTTCGTGCTGAGAATAACACTTTGTTTTTCAAGGAAGAGAGAGTTTTACACACACGAATAACAGTTTTCATTTTTCGGAGTCAGACATTTCTCATTGTTTTTTTTTCCCCCACAGTCCTAATATTTAGTGTTTCATTTTGTGCTTATTTGGGAAACTGAATCCTACTTTTAAATGCCTTTCCAGTTTTTGGGGGTTTTTTTAATAATAAGGAGCAAAAGGAAAAGTTACTCTAAGATATTCCCTATGTTTAACTGACAGTGAGCTGAGTTAAGTTTATCAGCAGTTCACCAATAACCTGGCAAACAAACAGTAAAGCCAGTGTTGACTCAATATGCCTATTTTTCTGTGGAACTTTAAGCCCAGTTTGATTACAAAGGCGTTGATGACAATAGTGTTCATGAATGAAATGTCTTTTCAATGTACAGTTTACAGCACAAGAATGCTGTACACACACACACACTCTCTCTCTGTCTGTGTTGTACTGTATGCTGTAGTGTGCTACCTGATATGTCAAAGCATTTCAATTAACACATGGCTGTAGATTTGCGGGGCCGGGGGGAGCACCCACCCCCCCTGCACTGTATCATCTCTGCACCTGTGTCCACTCAGCAACCTTGTCACAATAACCCATACAAGTAAGCTAAGAATACAATAACCATAAGAAACCCTGAGAGATTAACAATGAAACAGTTTGAATATAGCATGCCTGGTCTGGAATAGAGTACGAGAGGAGAAGGGAACCTGTATCGACGCTGTGCTGAGGTGTGGGCGTTTTGCAATTAGATGTAATAATTCGAACACTTCTTATTTTTAGACCCATGTATCAGAAATTAAGTAGATAAAATAAGTAAACATTTATTTAAGAGATAAAACTCAATCGCATGGAACCCATTATCACTGTAGGGAGCGTATAAATTAGGGTTAAATTGCGGCTCTGTTGAGTGTAAGGAGAAATGGACGGCAGAGGGATGTAAATATAGGAGTACACCCCTGCATTAACGGTGACACTGTACATTAAGTGTCTCTAATTACTTAGCAAATACATGTGTACTTCTAATGTTATGATGCAGTTACTATGCACTTAATGTGTACAATTTTGTTCCTGATAGAACCCTAATTCTAACCTTACAGTAATTGACATCTGACAACTTTTTACACTTACAAGTCTGCTTCAAAGCTCTTTTCAAAATGGCCACTCTAGTGCACTGGGCTTTGAGATCTGTCCTCTAAATCACTGCAGGAAGAAGAAAAAACTTAAAAAAAAAAAAAAAGCCATAACACGTGCTCTGGCTTTTCTGTTCCGCACCACATCATGGATCGTTATTGCTGTGTTGCCTGTTTGACAATGTGGGCAGTGATCCTCACACTATTAGTGCACTAGAGCGGACATTTTGAAAAGAGCTTTGAAGCAGACTGTAATTGTAACGATGCATAATAACGTTGTGATTATGAGTAAGTGCACATGTATAAATATAATTAACAACACAATGGAAGGGGTCACCACAGTAACTTTCTTCTGTAATCCTTCTAATCTTCTGCTTTTATTTCTCAAAGTGATATTAAGTGGGTGGAAATGAAAAATGGAAATGATTGATATACAGGGTGATAAAACCCTGTTGACTCTCATTATATTTGTTCATTTCAGTGTGGTGATAGTAAGGTGGGAGGATATTAATAGGCATGATTGTACCAGGAAAATAATAACTAATAAGACAGCAGTTAAGAGTTGTGTACTTTATAGAAACACATTTCAATGGAAGTCCCTTCTGGTTGCTGCAGCTCCTGTGATGTAGCCATTCTTTTTAAATGTTGTCGCAGTATAGATCAGTGCATGACTGCATTCAATTAGGATCTGTGTATTTCCCATTACCGCAGTCATATACTGTAATGGTTTTTTAATTTCGGTTTAATAATGATAATTAAGCAAAGGTCAACTTGCAATTAAGGCTTCTTTGCTGTTAACAAGCTGCTCATTCCTACTGGGAGTTCCTTTTGTAATTGTGATGAATCAGGCTGATCTCTAGCCAAGATTCTCAGCACTTATAGAGACAACACCGTCTGGACACTTTATTAGGAACATGCAGGTTTGGATTGGACTCTCCCACCATTCGTATATTATTCACACCGGGTGTACGTGACTGTTGCTGCTGAGCAAGACCACTGTCTGGGATTCGCATCATGAGAAAAACTTCAGTCATCTTTCTTGGCCAGCACACAAGCCTTTGATTGAGTGTTTCTGGGATGAGCTTAGACATCTCGCAGAGTCTGTACCATGCAGACTTGAGAGCATTATCATGGGGTGCAAACCAACTCTAATATTATTAGTTGTCGTATTACACCCTAAACTTTATCCTAACCTTAAAGAAGTCATAACCAAGGATGTTACACAGGGTTCTCAGATCACACCTTTTTGTGTAATTACTATTTATAAAAACCCACAGTGCCTGTATCTCTGATATTAACTTGAGAGTATTTGACAGCCTCCTAACTGGGGCTAACCTTGTTCCAACTCCAATAGGGTTACTCTGGGTCTGTTTGCCTGCTGTCAATGGGAACAAATAGGACTGAATTAAGATCACTTTCAACTTGATTTCAAATCCATTTCAATTGGGACACTGTCAGCCCCAGTTAGGATTGTGGGCTGGAAGAACTCGATCTCTCCACACTGACAGTAGAAGTTGCCTAATGAGGGTCCAATGCTAAGAACACGAGAGGCAGGTTTTGAATCCCTGACTGCAGATAAAAACATATGTATACTATACTATACTGGAAATATTGCAGGTTAGTGAATTCAATTGCAAGTAGGAATGTTACAGAAATGTGCCAGTGATCTTTGATCTTGTGCAATGTGTCCGGTTGCAGGCTGGATTGCAGGCTGCAGATGGAACCGGCTGCAGCACCAGTTTGATACTGGGAAAGAGATGTGTTATATCGACTGGTTTCACGCTACATATGGAAATGTGGCAGAAGTCATGAGAAACAGCTAGAAGAGGGTCTGGGAATGAGAGGCTCCTGATTAACGCTCCCCCTTACCCACAACCCATGTCTTTGAAACAATGCCCACTGTGGTTTTCTGTCACAAACTCCAGTAAATAGGGATAGCTGCTGACTTCAAAGGACATCCTGCCATTGTTTAACTGCAGCTGCATGTGAAAGAAAATTGGGGGAATTAAGGTTTATAATTTCATTGTGCTGGATAAAAGCAGAGGGCACCTTCATTCGATTATTTATTTAAATATTAATAGCTTTGAAAAAAACACCGGATGACAGCATGCATGCCGTTGTTTCAGGCATACCAAAAACATGTGCAGCTTTCTTAGGGTCTTTTTTTATGATAGAAGTCAACAACAAACAGATGCGGGTTGAATAGTGTTCCAACTTAATAAGACTCTTTACAGTGGAGTGCTTTGGATCTCTGCAGGATGCTGATAGTCACCCAGTATGTGAATTCACACACCGCTCATGATAAAATATACAGTTCTAATCCTACCTGACTGCACAACCTTCCTCGCTGAATTCCAGTGTCCGATATCTCTGGTTGATTTTACTATACTCCTTTTGCAATCACTCTGGGTTTTGCTGCTCCAATATCGAGCTATTATCATTTTCTCTAAATCTATTACCTGGCTTTGAGCATTTCTGGAGAAGTGACTTACAGCTGTGGCCAGAAGTTTTGAATCACCTAGATTTTAGGAATGAGACATTTAAAAAAAAAAAGGCTGAATTTAGATCTTTTATTTAACTTTTATTAATCAAAGAAACTGCTAAATGATATTGCAAAAGTCGTAATAGCAGTACAGAATTTCATGTGGGATTTCAAAATGTCACATTTTTCCATTTTTGGCAGTGTTCCGGTTATATGGAAAACTACAAAGTGGTGTGTAATTCAATATGTTAACATTATTCAACAGCTTTCATTCGACTTTATCAAGCAAAATGAGTTCATTCTGTAGGGTGATGCAACACTTTTGGCCAAACTGTCCACTGGGTCTATATAAATGTTGAGTAGGTGGGGCTGTGCAAAGATCACAGTCACATGGTTTGAATGGCATGTGGAAGGCTGTTCCCTGCAGGCGTTTAGGATTCTCCAGACAAGCCCAAAACTTGATCAAGACAGATCTCGAGAAACGTGCGAATAGCCCAATACTAGAGAACCCGGAACCCGTTAGAATGATTGCAAACAGCTGACAATAGCAAGGGCGACAGAAAAAAGTGAATGACAGCTGAGCCGACTGTTTGGGTTGATAAGTGTATCTTTGGCTGGTTTAGAAGCTCATTATAAAAAAAACATCTTTGTATGGAAGGCTTTAACATAGCAGCTATTGGTGGGAGTGGAGCCGAGCAGAGTAATACAAGTTAATTCTTGGCAGGAAGCTGGTTTAAATGCTAATTCTCGCTTGTCGAAAAGACAACCCCCCCACCAACAGCGCTAACTACTTAGGAAACACAAAGCAGTAAATTTTACAAAATACTAACCCTCATCTGTGCCCTGCTGCTGTGTTGGATAACCAGAGACACAGAACACCTGTCAGTTCTGAGCAGGAAAGCATTTTGATGTCCTGACTTGTAAGCAGTGAGCATGAAAAGGCATGTGGTTTGCAATGGAAATAAAATAACTAAAAAAAAAAAAAGAATGCTTCGTATTTTGGAAGTTTTGATTTCTGTGACGGTTCTGCTGAAAAGGTTTTTTTTCTTTTTTTTCTGCGGGGACATTAGCCTCCTGACACAGGTTTGTGTCCTGACTCGATCTGAATCTCGTTTCCCCGTCTCCAACTCTGTTTCTTTACCGGACCCCCTCCTGGTGTTCACAGATCATTGGGTTGGCATCTGATGCGTAAATAATAACCTCTCTCATTGAACCTCTTTACCTATTAATAGGACATATTGTGCTTCCAGTTTACCATAATTGGCTGCACTCTTTTGAGCAACAACAAAAAAAAAAAAAGCAGGGCATTTTTATGTAAAACATCCATCTCGCTAATGTACCCGATGCACACCAGGGAAAAGTTGCACTGGCAAGTTATCAGTCATATTGTCCACACGCATGCAGTGATTGTGCATGTTAATGTGCCTGTGGAAATGGCTGGCACTCAGGTAAGGACATGGGTGTGAGCAGATTGTTTGAAAGTAGAACCCTGCTCTACTTCACTTAAACCACGTAGCAGATGCTAAATTAGATGCTAGCAGTTCCAATTTATTTCTGAGGTGCGCACAGTTTAAAAGCCCCAAGAGTGTTAGTTTTATAAGGGACTGGCCACCAATCTCATTCCACGTGTGACCTGAGCCAGATTGAACATGGGCCTACGCTGTCCTCCAGGGAGGATGATAGAAGAGGCTGGCGAGTGACCTGCCTCACTGCTAGAGAAGGCTTGCTGCTGTCATTGGAACTGACCTGTTTCAATCAGGTCCTCTGCCACCCCTAGTCTATTTCATTCAAGCAGTTTCTTAAAGCAGTGAGTGTCTCTGGTTCCAATGTTACTGTCTGTTAATAATTGTGTGATGTTTAATCCTAGTGGAGAGGGATGATGTCATCCCATTGCAGGGCTCTTTGGGTACATTACACAATAGCACAGAGGACTCAATAAAAGGGCAGCTGGCTCTATATATATATTTTTTTTCCAGAGGCTAATCTTAGGTAGACCTCTTATGTATAATAGCCAGAGCTTAGAGAAGAGTGTTAAATTTGGCAGAAATGATCAATTCTAGGACCACTATCCCTTTTTTATAGTAAATAATGAAAACCATGTGCAATTAATGACAATCCTGCATGTTATCTTTATTACATTTTGTTTTGTGAAGGGTCGCTTATAAAGGTTCCCCATAGTAAAGTGTGATAAAGCATAGCGAAAGCATGGTAAAACCCAGTGGGGTATTGTAAGAATATTAAATAAACATAGCTCACCACAGTATATTACAGTTAATGCATTGTATAACAGGGATGGAAATAAGGCTCATATTGCATAGCAGTTTGATCCATTCCTGGGTTTGCTATGAGTTTAATAAGACACACTTGCGCTTGTTACCTGTACACAGGGGCTAATCAAGCACATATTAAAACCAGGAATGGGTGAAACTGCTATGCAATCGGAGCCTTATTTCAATCCCTATATAACCAAAGGCAAAGAATAGCATGGGAAAACTGCAAACTTATTGTGTAAATGTGTTGTGGTAAACGTTTATAAGAGGTGTCCCACAATTTCAGATTCAGTTTATTTTGCTAACTATTATCATAAAAAAACTGTGTTCTTCACGGTGGAGTGAGGATTCCTGAATGAGTAAAGTAACCATGTATGAGAGGTACAAAGGCAAGCATGTTTAAACCTGAATTTAACAAATCACTTTCTGTATATCAAGTTTTGCATCTGCTTAGGAACACTGTAATCTGGAACAGGGCCCAGCCATTCTCTCGCTGCATTTCAATGAATACAATAAAAGGCCCAATTCAAAAATCTTTATAGTGTTTATAAGCAGTCTCAGTGGTTTGTAAAATGAGAATAAACTAATAAACCCGCTTGAAACAATTGAAAAAGGTTTCCTGGACAGCAAGCATGATTTCATTCGAATCCTGTCTGAAAGCAGGGTTCATGCAGGTGCCTGTACTGTACGCCTGCAGCTATACTAACTTCAAGAAATTGAGAATGCCACTTTTCCTTGTTTTTCAAAGTGATTACAAGGCTCTCTGTTTATTTTGCAATCTTTTATACTTTAATAAAGGATGGCTATTGGGGTCTCCAAGGGTTCAACTGGTATGGGGTGTGCAGGGTGAGTCACACACTCAGAGGAGAGCAGGGTCCTGGCTGTGGAATATTGCTGATCTTTGCTGGGGATTCCCTAGGGAGCAGGTGTCCTTTGTCCTGAGTATAAAGAAGTAACTGGGCCAGGGATCGGAAGATGCCCGCTGACCTTCAACTCTTGCATTGGGGATTGCTGTGGTCAGGCTCAGCACCTTTAACACAGAATATGTTTTAATTATCCAAGATTTATTTTTCATACCACTGTTGGTACTAAATATCTTATCATAAAACTGAATTTAAGTAATGGATGAAATCACTTGTCTCCCTTGAGATGGAATGACCCTGAAGGTAGCTTTTTTCTTTCAGCTCTATAAACTCTAAAAATAACTCCGGCATCTGGGTCTATTTTCTCTCTCTCTCTCTCTCTCTCTCTCTCTCTCTCTCTCTCTCTCGTCGACAATAACATTCAACACACTTTCTAATCATCGGATTGGATTAGAGCCTTGGATCACTTCCAGGAAAATAGATCCGACCCAGATCAGTGGTGTCAGGCTCGGTCTGCGTGCCTAACACTGACAAATGGGGGAATTAAAAAGCCAAAAAGAGAGTGTTGGCCCTTAGGTAAATGAGATAGTAGGTAAGAGGGTGTGTGTGTGCGTGTGTGTGTCTGTCTGCGTGTTCTCAGTGGGTTGCTGCCACGGGTGTGTGTGTTGTTTGTGTGCAACTCTTTGAATAATTCCTTTTATAAAAAACTTCAAGTACAATATGCAACATTTCTTTACTGCTGTTAAAATTATAGTTTAACCATCTCTGTGCTACAGACCCAATTTCCAAATATTGACAGTAATTTGAACTTGTTTACCCGATGATAACGCACACGTCCACCTGACAGGACTGTGCATGAATGGCTTGATGATCAAGACAGAGGCTGTAGTCATTTTCCAGGGCCTCCAAATCCACTCATCTCAATCCAATCAAGCATGTTTGGGATGATCTTGAACAAGACCTGAAGGAACAGCTTCCACAGCCTACTGATCTGTCTTTTCTGAATGTGAAAAGTCTTTCAGCAAAGGAACAAATTCATCTGAATGTGTGGAACGGACAGTCAACTATTCAAATTCAACATGGAAAACTTGCACTGTTACACACAGACACACTGTTACGCACACACGCACACACATACATACAGTTATACTGACGCATACATATACACACTGTTACACATACACACACACACACAGCCACATTTCTGTCAGTTTTCAGTAGATTAAATTTCTAAACTAAACTAGACTAAATGCAGCAGAGGTATTGAGCCCCTCAAATTCGGTCGAGCTGACAATGATACTCATTACCTGGTTGCCTCTGGCAGTTGTTTCTCTGGTAGCTATTGAGCGTGGCCCTGTAGTCAATGCTGCTTAATCTAATGGTGTAACAATTGTACTGAACCTGAGTCGTGGAGAGGCAGGCTAATACAATCTGTGTGAGCTCCTGGAATGACAATGTAATTCGATTGTCCTGTCCTGGATCACACCACTGCTCAGAATTAAACTGCACCAAACTGGGTGGCTTTAACCCTTGAGTTGAACCTTTGGGGAATGTAATCAAACTGGACTGTCAATAATACTAAAAAAAAGAAAACAAAGAACTGGAAATCTTTTTCAATGCCTCGGATGATGTGAACTCAGTTGATAAAGTGGGAAGGATCTCTTAATGGTCTCATTAAGAAGAATGTGCTGGTTTTCAATGAGACATGGGGAATGACATTGGGTACAGCAGATCACATAGTCAAGGAAAGAGTCAAAAGCAGAAAAATAAAACCTCTAAAAAAAGATAAGAGGACATGGAAGAGCCGTAGATATCTTCATTGGGAAATGTTTTCTGCAGTAGTAGTTATTTTGTTAATTTCGAATATCTGTTATGCGCTTTAGATAAAGTTGAAACCACAGAAGACCAGACTGTTGATGGATGTAATAAACAAACACAGCCAGGATTTATATTTAGGGTAAAATTGAACCTGATTAAACATTAATTTTCTGTTACCATACAGTGCATATATTACCTCTGAGGAATGAACACAACTGTACTGTCAGCAAACACTGAGTCCTAACCAGGCTACACTGTGGGTGAATGCAATAAACAAAGCTACAGGGAATTGTATTTAGTGAAAAACTGAACATGATTGAACACGGATCTTCAGTTAATAAGTACAGCTGGCTTCATAGGACTCAATTAGAATCTTGAGCAACTTGCTGTGATTTTCAAGGACTAGTTTATGGTGCCACTCTGAGTGGTTCTGCTGGGTCCTGTTGCTCCCGTCTCGTTCTCCTGCCTGTCACTCTCTACATGGCTCTGAACAGCCTTCATCAGGAAATATATTGAGAATGTGCCCTCCAAGGAGAAATATAACAAGCAAAATATAAGAATTTATATATACAGTAATATATATTCATATTCCTCTAACCGTTTATCCATCATGCATCAGTCTCTTCAGCAGCGTTAGTTTATTACTGAACAGAGGAGATTAGTTTAGAGATTGTAGCTCCTACCAAAGTTTTCGTACACTGTGTTGCATGTGCTCTGCCATTGTTGGTAGTGTCACGTGGGCTGTTCAGGGAGTAACTTCAACCTCCCTCTGGATCTCCTGCCTGTCACTCAGCAGCGAATGCACGCACCCACGCGGCTACTCTGTCACAAGCATTAATACCCTGTATCTTTCTAAACCAGGGATTCAGGGGAGCTACCTAATAAAAGCTGAATCTTAAAACAATAATTGTGTGAATGTAGTAATTGTTACAGCTGTGTATAACGGTATTTAAAACAGGATTCACAAACTTTGTTTTTGTTTGTTTTTTTGTTTTTTTTATCCCTCCTTACTCTGGTCCCGTCGCAAGTCCGACTGCGGTGGGACCAGAGTAAGGAGGGATAAAAAAAACAAAAAACAAAACAAACAAACACAAAGTCGTATTGTGTGGCTGCTTTGTAAACCGCTGAAAGACTTCTATGTGGATGTAGTGCCACCCATGCCCGCTAGGGGGAAGCATGTCTTTATAACCTTTATATTGACAGCTATTTTTCACTGGGGGTGCGAGTTTGACCCGATGTCTTTTGAAGTGGGTTTAATGACAGCGCATTTACAAAGCATGGAGGAAAAAAAGGCAATTCTTACTCTTTATATTGTATTGCACGTGAGTGCAATGGCAAGAGCACGGACTGTATATACTGCATCACAAAAAGAAAGAAACCCAAACCCTACCCATAACGCGACTTTGAAAAAAAAACATCTAAAGCGGAATAAACAGAAAACCCAAACAACTTTTACAATCACTTATTACGCTATTGAATTAAATGATTTCCAGCATTTCCATCAGAACACTGCCAGGAGCTGTTAAAGTAACGGCACTGAGTGGATATTAGTGTTAAGATCTGAGCCCATAGAAAATCTTTAAAATTGCCACAGCTTCGTGTATTTGACCAAAATACATTCTAATTAGATGTGTGTGTTTGAATTCTAGTTAAAATTTAGTAGCATGAGAAATATTTCATACACAGTACATGCAGTTGGCTAATTTATTTTTTATTTATTTATTTTTTCGGGGACCAACTCAAATTTATGATAACTCCGCAGCCCCGACTGTGAGCCATTTTGAACCGTGGTAAAGTTTGTTTGAAGTTAGATATCCACTCATTACTCGCAACCATATCACCTACCTTTCTCATACCAATGTGAAGCTGACCGTTGTGGATTTTTCCAAACCCTTTGCATTACCTGTGAATCATTTGTGAAAATCACCAGAACTATATGCGCGTATATCAAACTGGGATGGATGCACAACCATATCTCAAACCGATTTTAATGTGACCAGTTATAAATATTTTCACAACCTTTGCTTTACCTGTGAATCGTTTTCTATATGTAAATAAAATTTCCACTGAAGAAATGTGTCCATCTAAAATGTGTCCATCTGGTGATCAAATACTTTTATCCGTGTCTGTTTATAGCATATTCCAAACACACAGCTGCACCGAATTCCTCCCTTGTGTGTTCTAAAAGACACCCTCCGGTCAAAGGCCAATCTGCTGCATCCAGTGTTTGGAAAATTTCTGTACCCATTGAATTCTGTATCCCCGCATGATCCCATGCCTGTGCAGATGCAGTTTTGCAAAGCTGGGCGTGGATGCGCGCTATTCCTGTGCCCGAGTCCCGCTGTGTTTTCAAGCACTGCCATTGAGTTCGGATGCAGTTTGCAACAGATATTGAAAACAAGACCAAACTAATTCTGTAGCAAAATAAAAACAGCACATTTAACACCCCTGAATTTCTACAGTACACCTCCTGTAGTGCTCAATACACGAAACCCTTAAAAGTATCCCTATACAAGTGTATTTTCCTTTGTAAAGACATTTTAATTGTATTGCATGTAAATATTGTCCAGAAACATCAAGCTTTGATCTACGCAGGCGTCAAATGTAGGGGGATACAGAATTCTGCGTAACACCGAATTCCCTTTAATTGTATTGGATGGTCAATAAAGAACTCCGATTTGGAGCCAGCATTTAAGTCTATGCGTTTGAGAGTGGAAGCTGGGTGATGCCTTCACTCCGTATGCATCTCTGATAATTGTAATGCTCGTTCTAAACATAACATACATGCTATGCTTAGAACTACATATGTTGGTTAATTCTATAATCCGGGAGTCTCTTCACCCTTTCTCTGTAATCCTCTCTTCTGTAATGCGCTCAAAATTGATGTAGCTGCTAGTCAACCTTTCACAATTAGAATTCGCTTAAAACTAAAGGCAATATAAATTATACACAGCTGAAGCACTCACAAGATTGTGAAAATATTCACAACTGGCCAGCTTCACATTCAGGTTGTTTTGAGAAAGCTGAGGGTTGCGTATCCGATGAATGTCGAACTTCAGACCAGTTTTACCACTGTCCGTTTACAATGCTTGTGTATGATCTTTTTATAGAGCGCCGTTTATCTGCTTAGCGAAGCTCGGTGAATCCAGGCAACCCTTTCTACCTTTCAGTTTTTCTTGTATTGTTTTTTAGACAGTCAAAGCATAGACGGAGGATACGGGCACCAGTTTTATACACGGAACATAACCAGCCATAATATTGTGCGCGGCTGCAACTGTCACCACGCATCACTGCACAGATATGTTTAACGTGTAACAGCCTCAAACAAGCAACCCGGCCTGCTGTAGCTCTTCAAACACTTCATGTGATTCAGAACAAAGCACCGCAAACCCCGCTCATAGCTGAACACATAGTTAAAGCTTCGTTTGATTGAAAAGCTGTGCGTTTGCTATTGTTTCAGACGCTGCAGTGTTAATGCTCCCTAACAGATGCCAGGTCATTGTGTGAATTATAAAGCAATGGTGGTTCCTTCAGGCTTTCTCTTATTTTTGTTAAGGTTGCCAGTCTTTTGCTGAGGGACACGGGTTCAATACCCTGAATGCAGCAATGACTCGGCAGTGGTGTATACTGGTCAGAGCTGGTGGTCTGCTGGTTCTCAACTGGTCCTGTTGGTTCAGGAGACTTGATGCGGATTGAGAAGCTGGTTCAGTTGGCCTAAGATCAAATAGGTCAATTTAAAATCCTTTTAAAGTTCTAGTTTGCTGTGTGCTTGCCTGAGTGAATCTATTTGCTGTAAACCATGTGGGGGTGTAACATATTGGGAGTATCAGATTATAGCAATGCAGTATATGAGGATCGCTGTGTCTAAATTCCACAGACTGAGCTCTAGTTGAGAATTTACAGTCATTTTTAATTCTGGGCTAATAGTAAAAATTAAGACTTGTTATTGTGAGTTATGTCATTGAAATGTAATTCAGTTTCAATGGGTTTTTAATATATAATAAAAGTTATCTTATTTTTTTATTTTATTTATATAACCATTGAGGAAGGCACTCACCAAAAACGCTTGTAACTTGATTTAGTTTCTCATAGTTTTACCTTAAGAATTCTAATTGAAGATAATGGTGTTAATATAATACACCAGAGTCTTTTTTATGTTATTTCCCGTTCATACCTCTGTCAACAGGGGGCGCTGCAGTCGTTGGTTTACATAACATCTGTTGATGACTGGCAGGACAAGTGAACTGCAGGCTTATATTTGAACAAGCTTGACTGGAAATGATTTACCCTGCAGGTCCCTCCAGGAGACCTGGTGTAATTGGTTTTATAAAACTTTCAACCCCCAGGAGAGGTTGTCTGCTGAAATAGGACCTGGTGTGTAGAGAGGGCTGCCCCCTGAGCTGGTGTTGGGAGTAGATCTACTAGCCACCCAGGACTGGGGTCTGAGGGCTCTAAAGCTATACAGTAAGCAGTGCTAATAGTTCTAGTAAATCTTAGTTACTATGTACTGGCATCATTTTGTAGGTCACACATTTTTCTATATGAAAAATGCACACATTATGGTAAAGGTCTCTCTTTAATGATAACACTGTGTAACAAATATTTTTTTTTTTTTTTTTGTTCCTGGGTAGTAAGTGTTATTTCCTAATTGCTTATGCCTCAAAAGTATAGAAAATGGCTATTATTCCCCACAAACTTTGCTTTTGTGACCAGGACAGTGATATTTCAAAATATCACTATTTCCAATGGGAAAACGGGCAAATGTGTGTCTTTTCGTTCACATAAAGGCAGAAAAAAAACAACATATGAATCCAAATTAACATGTATTTATACTAAAGTAATACAAAGATGACTACAAAAGATTTAGAAGTGAGTAGTTTTTCGAGATTTACAACTATACTGACTTTATGTGAACGAAAAGACACACATTTGCCCGTTTTCCCATTGGAAATAGTGATATTTTGAAATATCACTGTCCTGGTCACAAAAGCAAAGTTTGTGGGGAATAATAGCCATTTTCTATACTTTTGAGGCATAAGCAATTAGGAAATAACACTTACTACACAGGAACAAAAATCATGTTACATAGTGTAATTGGTTTTTTTAACATTGGAAAATGACATTGGCAAAGCATCCCAGAAAATAGGTGATTTGTACTCTAAGGTGAGCCAATGTACTTAGCTACTGGGACTTAAACAAAATACATGGCAAATATTTTAAATGTTATTATATATATATATATATATATATATATATATATATATATATATATTTAAAAAAAATACATATATAATTATTGTCCGCTTGCACAAGAGGTCAATTTTGTTGTTCATAAATACATTTGAAAAAAAATATGTGACAGTAATACATGTTAGGAGCTAAAATTTAGGAGTCTCATTTTGAGTTAGACACAGGAGTTCCAGTGTAATAATTTTGTGCTGTTTACTATAGAAAATGCAAATGTCCTTGTATTACACAGTCTGTATTGCATAGCTTGGATTACATAGCTTGTGACAGTAATACATGTTAGGAGCTAAAATTTAGGAGTCTCATTTTGAGTTAGACACAGGAGTTCCAGTGTAATAATAATGTGCTGCTATTACTATAGAAATACGCTGCAAATGTCCTTGTATTACACAGTCTGTATTGCATAGCTTGGATTACACAGCTTGTATTACACAGTCTGTATTACACAGCTTGTGTTACACAGTCTGTATTGCACAGCTTGCATTACACAGCTTGTATTACACAGTCTGTATTGCACAGCTTGTGTTACACAGTCTGTATTGCACAGCTTGCATTACACAGTCTGTATTACACAGCTTGCATTACACAGTGTATTACACAGTCTGTATTGCACAGCTTGTATTACACAGTCTGCTTATTACACTTACACAGTCTGTATTACACAGCTTGTATTACACAGCTTGTATTACACAGTATTACACAGCTTGTATTACACAGTCTGTATTGCATGGCTTGTATTGCACAGTCTGTATTGCACAGCTTGTGTTACACAGTCTGTATTGCACAGCTTGCATTACACAGCTTGTATTACACAGTCCGTATTGCACGGCTTGTATTACATAGTCTGTATTACACAGCTTGTATTACACATCCTGTATTGCACAGCTTGTATTACACAGTCTTTTATTGTACGGCTTGTATTACAGTCTGTATTACATAGCTTGTATTGCACTGTAATGCATGGAGAAAAACTAATGAAGTCAAACTAATGCAAATAAGCCATTAGACTGTAACCTGTGGCCTAAAAATACTGTCAACCATCCAAAAAAAAAAAAAAGTACAGGGAAAGGTTGAGAAGTGTCAGTCTCAAATTACATACCATAACGAGGAACAAAGAAACGCTGACAGGCAAAGAAAAGCGCAAACATAAACACTCTGATGCACTTTAAAAACGCACTGAATGCAAAGTAATCGTACCTTCAAATTAATGTTTTGGATAGTGAAGCCCGGTTGCTCCAACAGCAATCACTTTAAAGACTGCTAGGCTGCATTTAGAACTGGCAGCTCTGCCACCAACTCCCCCTTTTCTTCTGTCTATACTTGCATTGTTTTTTTTGTTTTTTTTAACTACAACATACTATACTGTGCTTCCAAGTATCTAATCACTTCCCTTGCTGCAGGACAGATTTACTCCAAAGGTCCGGCTGCAACTAAAAAGATTTTCAGCAAAACATAATGGGACCCAGTGACAATGTTGCTAATACTAAAAGGAGTTAAGAAAACCAGAAAGTTTCCTGCCCCGCCACATTCTCTTTTTGACGAGAAGGGAGTTGTAGTTACTGTCCATGCATAGCGAGGGGTTTGACACAGAATCTGAACCAGGCAGCACAACACTGGAGGAGACCTTGTGAGTGACACTGGGGCAGAGCTGGGTAGTGTGGGTGTGAGTGAGTGACGGCACGCACGCTAGGAACGGTAGTTACTGCTGCAGGGTAGATGTCTAATTACATCTATTACCAGTGACTCTTCTCTCCATTCATTGACTTTAGAGGTTATCATCAAAGTGACATCAGCTCAATTGCAGCCCAGCTCAAGTGTGTTGCATTGTGGTTGAGAAACTGGTTTTCAAAGCTTGGCAAAGGCAAAGGCAAAAGGTCAATGATATGGGGATGTTTCCTACAAGTGATGATGCAAAATGGATGATGTTTTATCTTTAACGAATCTAGAGTATTTGATCATTGCCACATTTATAATTTGGTTATGTGACAATTCAACTTGGGAGTGAAATTGCTCCCACCCCTTGCCTGTCATAACCAACCGGTGGCTTCCCTTGTTGACTGACATGCTTTACAGCCAGTAGCATGCTTTAAAGGCACCGCGGAGGTGAACTAGGAAGTGAAACAGTAACAGTAAGGCAAGCAAACTGACCACTTTCTTTAACCCAAGGTAATGTGTATTTCTTTCAAAAGGAGCACATTTGAAGCCTGCACAGTTCATTTAAATGCAAATCAGGTCAGCTTTATTTAATTATGTTGTGAGTGAGAAGCACATTAACAACAGAAAAGTTTTTCTGAATATGAGATATGATTTGATTCATCAAAACAGAAAAAAAAAAAATCCTGAGTTAAAACTGAATAATTAAATATGTGTTAGTGGAGTGCTGGCTGTGTGTTTCCCATCAGTGCCACCTGTCACTAGATAATGAATATTATAGCTTTGCCACAGCACTGCTCTGCAACAATATAGTGAATGCATTTATGCATGTACCTTATGAATGTTTAATAACTGTATACCATTAATCTGTGTGTCATTTTAAAGGTTGGATACAATTTTCAGTTGTATTTTTTCCCCCAGTCAAGGTTAAATATTTATCAATATTGAATCAAGTGTCTTTCTCTCTCTCTCTCTCTCTCTCTCTCTCTCTCTCTCTCTCTCTCTCTCTCTCTCTCTCTCTCTCTCTCTCTCTCATCCAGTCTTCCACTGATGCTGGCAAGAGGTTGATCTAAATATTTGCATTCTGCCTCTTCAGGAATGTTCTAAAAAAAATAGGATTGATCTGTCGCTTCCTGCTACTACTTGCTGTGGTAATAAGCAGAGCAAGATATGTTCTAAATTTACTGAACATCTATAGAGGTCTATTTTATTGGTAGAGATAACTACAGTCTACCACTATAGATGTATGTAATAAATATAACATGCATGGATTATTTTTCATCTCCACTCCTCACAAGAGAAAATGGCTCAACACTGATTCTGTGACTTAACAGAAAATAACTTATAAAACATACTACAAAAGAAAGATGCTGCAAACACTGAAAAGGCACTGTCACTGTTTTCTGACTATGAAATTCAAACAAATTCAATTCAATGAAAACAAAATGACAGGCGGGATATAAACTGGACTCCAGGGAATCCATTAGTCATTGATATTTCACACAACTGCTCCAGAGAGGCAAGCAGATAATCGTGATGACGAGTCGCTCAAGTTTATTCCAGACATGCTCAGTTGAGATCTGGGGATTAAGTGGCAATGAAAGATGCCAGCCGTGCTTCTCAAAGCATTCAATTCCGGCACAGCAGATTGAGTGTATCAGGGTACAAGTGCACCATTTTTGGGTGAACTTGATCTGCAATGACGCTTAGGTAAAAAGCACAGCATTTGTTCTGCCTAGCAGAGTAATCAAGGGGAGATCAGAAGAACCTGGCCCACACCAAGGCGATGCCAAATCCAGTCTGGTTGTTCTAATAAAGTGACCAGTGCACTGAAGCAAAGAGGTGGAGAATAATATGTTTCCCCATTGCAGCCCTGAGATAAGAAATGCAGTCGATAACACTGAACATGGTTTACTGAATACACATAGCTAGCAGCGGTACTAAGACCACGCACTGTTTTGGTATTTCCACCATGGGCTTGCAGGGCAGTAACCTTTTTAAATATGTAAAAAGTAGTTTTAAAACCAGTTGGAACTCTATCAAGGTCCCTTTGCCCCTGTGAAGATCATGTGCTGGGTTTGAGATTAAATGTCATGTTTAACATATTTTTGTTTTCATAAAACAAGGTAATGGGGGGGGGGGGGGGGGGGGGGGGGGGGGGGGGGGGGAGAAATGTAAACTCAGATGAAGAAATAGTATCTGCCACTGGGGTGGAAAAATCAATATGGTGTTTTTCTTTAGTGCTGGAGCTATTCAGGGCTACTGTGCTACCTAACTGGATCTTCACATTTATTAAAACAGCAACTGCCCCCATTTTTAACGCAATGGCAAACTACTGCAATAATGTATAGAGCTAGTGTAAGAATTGTTATGAGAAATGTTTGGGGTATTGGTTCAGAGATGTTTGACTTGCCATGCCTGTGTGATTGACTCAGGGACTGTTTAATTAAGACGGGAGAGAGTAAAGAAAATGGGGACTGTTCTTGTTGCTCAGTTATGTGTACAGATCTGATTTAAATAAACCAGCAACGTGTCTCAAGGACCAAACAGCCTCGTCGGGTTCTTTATTAAACTATCACATACAACGTTGGCTACACAGGCAAGAAATTACATAGGAGCCCAATCTAACCACTGCATCTGAATTCTGAAAATGCGCAGATAATGGGGTTCTGTATATTCTTATAGCGTACACACAATATGAGGCTAAAAATATAACATTCGAACCAGAGCTATAATCAGCAGCGTTATACGTTATCGAATGTTTCTATAACTCTAGGAAGATTATAGTTGTGCAGTAATTGAATTTATAAAGGTGGTTGAGCTATTAGGAAGGTGCTTTTCATTAAGAGGTCTTTTATGGATCTCTTCCTTTGTGTATCTCCCTGTGCTCTACTTGGTCCCTATCTGCAGTCAATATTTGAGGTTTGGATTCCTTTCATGTCAGAATCCTCTGCAGCCGTCATCTTCCCCATATCAGGCACCGTTCACATATGCTGTCATGTCTTCCAGGATCCCAACGATCCAATCACTTCAAAGTGGCTTGCTAACCCATTCTTTACACACACCCCCAGGCCAGCTAACTCCTCTGGGCCTTATACACTGCACAGTTCATCATAGGACATGTGTCTCATTGTCTCAGGCTATGCCTATACCTCCCTAATGAAGTGGCCATACTTTGCACATCATGGTGTTTACTGCAGTCCTCAATTACCTTTTAAAATGAGAAAAGTACCTGTTCAATCAAGCTGTTGTCATCTTATTTTGTAGCATGTTAGTAGCTTATACATAATTACATTTGAATTGCTGTTACTTATTATAACCTGTACACTGCTTTGCTTAAAGGAACATGCTTTTCCATCTTATATTAGATGATGCATTAGGGTAACATTGTTTACTCCAGGCTGATCAATTGAGATGCACCCACTCTATCCAAAGGCACTTGCATTAGTCGACAGCAGTTTTTTTTTTCTAAGACAGTAACACACAGCCAGGGAGGTTAATAAATGAACAGCCAGCAGCTGTGCCACTGCGGAGCACAGTGCTGCACAATCTCAAAACTGTGCCTGGTCAGTATGTGGATGGGAGATCTCTGGGGTGGTGCGTGGTGTATAGAGCCCCTTCAATGCAGCTCTGATGCTGTTTCAAGTTAGGTGTATTCTACATTCCTTACCCTGACTGGCATCTGTTGCAATGCAATATTTGACATACAGTCGAGTTATTGAAGGCTGTGTTCTGGGTGATGCTCTTCATTGGTGACATTATGTCATGCTCTGTGACAGTAGGTCATGGTAACTTCCTCTTTCATTGTGTTAAGGGCTGTTTTTAGGGATAATAAGATCATTAATTTTGTAATAAGTAAAAGAGGAATCTTCCTGTAAGTTTCGGTCAAAAGAGGCAAAATAGTGGAACTTTACAATTTTAAACATCCTGGAACCTCTACAGAATACAACAGTGCCTTCTCTGTAGAATTAAAGGGACTGTATTATTTATAACGTAACACAAGTAACATATAAAATAATAATAATAATAATAATACACAGACCATAAAAAATATATATTTCAACGTGCAGTTCAAACTGAATTATTCATACAAGGTGTTTCAGTTAAAACCACATTTGTAACAAAATAGAGCGCACCCGTCTGTCTCGCACGTCCTCTTCCAGTGTTAGCAGACGACTGAAGACGACGAAGTGACATCGATTCCGAAGAGACCGCGGCAGCCTGCAAGTACCTCGCAGCCCCGCCCCGAGGAGACGCAGGGAGTGAATGAAGACTGGAGTGGAACCAGAGGGAGCGTGTCATTGGGCTGTGTTGCACACATACACGCTGTGGTATAAAACAACGGAGAAGCGCGGCGTCAGGCAGGCAGGCAAGGGGCGAAACTTGCCTTTTTTTCGCCGCAACTTTGTAACTAACTAAAGCAGCTTCTGGCTTTAGTACTGCCCAAGAGGACAATGCTGAGGTTTTAAAAACATCAACTTTTCTAAAACAAACAAAAAAAAAAAAAAGCAAGTCTCCTCGCTAGACGCGTACTGCTGCCCGTCTGCGGGAAGGAGATGCCGGGGAAAGCTCAGGTCTAAGGATTTCCAGAGGGGTTCGGGTGTCATTTGCAGTTTGAACGCGCCGCTGGTGGATTGCAGTCTGCAAAGATGCATGAAAGGCAAAGCGGCGCTTTTTTGTGAAAGGATCTAGCAACCATTTTCGAAATTGTTTTATTTAAGAAAACGCGCCGTATTTTTAAAGACTTGAAATTTGCACGGGAATACAAAAAAAAAAAAAAAAAAAAAAAAAGTCTGGATGTATTGTTTTGTTCAGTAGCTGTTTTCGCTTGCTTGCTTGTTTGCGCTGCTGCACCGATGGACCCGTGTGTTGTTACTAGATGCTGTGTTTGCATGATGAGGCGAAAGTTTTAGCAAGTTACGAGGTACACGAGGATGGATTTAAAAGGAAAATGCATGAATGATATTTCGGATTTGTGACATTGTGGAAGATTTTTTTTTTTTAAATAACAGATAGTGTGAAAAGGCGGTTATATCCTGGTGCTTTTGAGAAGGCGTGATGTAAACATTCCATGCTTGAATACCACTAGACTTGATCAGCGTTGTCAGAAATAAAATTTACAGTGCAGTACTTCTAAGAGCCTAAGAAAAAGACATATCGGTAACCCTTTGGGAATTTGGGAGAAACCTGAAAAAAAGAAGACCCAATCAACAATAAACGAACACGCATGCTGTAGAGTCACTGATCCCAGTATTGATCTATTCCAATTGCGCCTTGTGACTGTGTCAACAGGGTTCGATAGCCGACCTGTTCTGTTGTGTGCGGTTTGGAAAGTGAAAATTCTTCATGATATTTAGATGTTGAGTGGACACTTATTAATATTATTGTCATTACTTCTTTTATCACATTGACGAGACTAGCCATAATGTTCCAGATGGAGTTGACCCTGCTGGTCTTATCCCTTCTGTCGTGGGTCTCTCTCTGGGCGGACGACTCGGGAAAAGTTATCACAGACCGGTATGCAGTCTACTGGAACAGCACGAACTACAGGTAAGCGACAACAACAACAACAACAACAACAACCACCACTCCTGCACCAGACTGAATCTAATCGAAGCAAACAGTCTTAACGTTAATTACAACAACTTTTATGGCGTTTCCAAATATTTTATACCCTAATGTATCACTATTTAATCATCTGTTTTATTTCTAAAATAAGTTGATAATAAAACAATGTGGCGGTTGTGGGTGAAACTGTGGTATCCGTGGCGCTGCAGCCTACTCCACTCCACGCGTGGAATGGATTAGACTGCAGCCTGAACTTCTCGCCTGGAACTTTCTCTTAGCGGCGCGGACTGTGGAAGAACGAGACTCGAATAGCAAACCCAATATGTCTAGGGAGGTCTGCCCCCGACCTGCAATCTTTTTTTTTTTATTCTTAATAATGACGTCTGATTTACCACCATTTGCTATCAATTAGTGATCAAGCTTTCTCTCTGCAACCCCCCCGCCTCCCCACCCCCCCCCAATGGCGACAGTACGGCAAACCTGCCGGCTGAGGAATATTCCATTTAGATTTTAATATTTTTCTTCTGTAGGGTCAGTCGTGGTTTTGCTGAGAATAAGGCCACATTTCTTGTAACGCAAACTTTTTTTTTTAACCCCATCCTTCACTAAAAGTGCTCCACATGACAGTGTTTATTATTGTTCGTCTGATAATAACAAGCAGACTGTAATATATATATATATATATATATATATATATTATATATATATATATATATATATATATAAATATATAAATGGTTTTATTCGCCGAGACGCGGCTCCTGCAATGTACGCCGCATACATCAGCAGGCGCCGCGCGAAAGTAAATCGATTTTGTGATTTATCTTCGTTAAACACGATAGTTTGCTGCTCAGAACTTGGATATTTGTTGCCTCACATATATACATACTAGTCCCAAATATAAATCAGCTGTTTGTGTTTCATTATATATGGACACTACATTAATGAACGGAGTGGCTGTTTTGCTTAGGGTTATATGGATACGACTGAAAAGATGTACATCGAATACAGGGTGTATCTCTGGGTCGCGGTTCCAGTGTATCGGCGGTGGATGGTGCCCGCTCCCTCAAGCGCGCTGTTGGGGCGGGGGGAGAGAACGCTTTGGGGAGCCGTTTTTAAAACCCCGAAACGCAGAATGTTTTTGCAGAACCTCTTCATACTTACTTGGGCTTTACAATACAAGAAACATTAGTATTATTATTATTATTATTATTATTATTATTATTATTATTATTATTATTATTATTATTAATAATAATTAATTATTTAAGTACTAATTGAATAGTATTTGCGGAGCAACATGGATGGTTCACCCCGTTATAGCAGAGTCACCATTTATTGTTTATTGTTTAATGTTTGGAAATACCCAAATGTGCTAATTCATGTACTGTAATACTCTGTACTTTATATAACCTGTGAGCAAAATATAGCCAAGAGTTAAACTTTTAAACAATATTTCTTAAGAATAGCTTTTTCATGTATCACCTGAATAGTCCTAATATTTTCTAGTGGTATTGATTAAACCCATTGTCATTCCTAGTGAGGTCCAGCGCACTGTGGCAGTTCCAGCTACCAGCATTCATTTGGAAGTAGATGGTGGCCATCATTTCAGAGAGCGAGTTAGGCTGGATTTCTGAGATGTTTGTGCTCGTTTCAGTTACTCTCTATACAAGGGAGTGGCGTGACTGGAATTGAATACCCAGATGCTTTACGCTGGCCCTTCTCTAAATATGTTTGACAAATGATTACAGGAGAAACAGAAATCAGTTAAGCAAAAAGCAAGGGGATGGAGCGCATTTCGTAAGAGAAAAGGAGGCTTGCTCAGGAGCTTTGCGTTTGGATGCTTTTGATGGATATTTAGCACTGCGATTTGAAGGTTTGGCAAAGCGCAGTGTGAGTTGCATAGGGGCTGCCTATAGGGTTATGCGGGATAAGCCACAACAGGCATGGCTTTGAAGCGCATTGAGTTGCAGTGGTAAAAGTTAGCTTGGGTTTAAGCATGCTGTACATTTATACAGTTAGATAATTTAATTTCACTATTAAACATTCAATAGAGCTGAATTTAGAAATACTAAAAGGGTTTGACTAAAAGTTGTCTTCAATCATAATTTACTGGAGAGCAATCAGGGATGTGAACTTTGCTGTGTTTGTAATAATTTTAAAAACTTGCTTAGCAGGTGACTGAAAAAGCAGCAAGTGGCAAAAATAATTTTGCGCGCCCTCAGCGAAAGATGATTGGAAAAAATTGGGAATATCAGTCAAATTATTTTCTCTTCAATCGCACGGCACAAAATTAATAACTATCTTATTTCCATACAGGCGAATTTGGGTTTGAAAAGTTCACAATTAAAATTGTAGTACTTTTAATGCTGATCTTTTGAATTTCAAAAAAAAAAAAGTTTTAAAAAACCTTTGTTCTCAGATGATACAATTAAATTTTATTTTAAGGAATTCTGTGCTGTGCCAATACTGCATAATAACACCTTGTTTAAATTGACTTTCTCACGAAAAGTTACAATGATCTCTTTCTGACATACAGTGGCTTCCAAAGATACCCTGAGATTCAATAAGAATAGATTTCTCTTTATGTTACTGTACATTTAAATTCAGTTATTTAAAAAAAAAAAAAAAACCCTTGTGTTGCTACAAAATTTAATAAAACTGGGATAACTGAACCATGTTAATATTTCAGCAATGCTAATAATTTCCTCTGAAGTTCAATCAATGCAATGCGTGCTGTAACTCGCAAACAAACACAGAGGCATGATGTCTAAACTGTAGGGGTGTTTTGAGTTTCTTCCAGTCTTCGTTGTATTTCTCTATGTATTTTGTTCCGAGGAATGAAAGTTAGGAACTTGGCTTTACTGAGAACTTTGTTTTACACAATTGGATTCAACTGTAAACCCTTTGGTCACTGCATGTATAATTGGATCATACTGTCTAGGCTATACTTTTATAAAATGTTCAAAGTCTTGGCAGGACAGCTTCTCGTGCTCCATAGCAACGAAGATATCCATACATGTATTTCCAAGTTTCTCGTTTTAAACAGAAGTGGTCTAGGGTCTTGCAGGATTCTTAAGAGTCCTGGAAAGGGCGAGCAATGACTGGAGCCTTATTGTGGGAGAACTCGCATTCATTTGTAAAGTGGGGATACTGGAAAATGAATCAAAGGCATAGAAACTGTTTGTCCAGCCCAACTGTTAAACTGAATCTAGCAGTGCAGAGTGTAATTATATCAGTTTAGGAAACTACACTGTGTAAAAAAAATTGATGTTTGTTGATTTTACAAAATCATACAGTACAGTACACCCTCACTATAATGAACCTGGGTCCAAGCCTTTTGTTCTTTATATCGAGGGGTTTGTTATAGCGAAAGGACAATCAAAATGAAGGATAAACTGTTGGACTAAGTTAATGAGATGAGACTGTGAATATAAGTAGAATTACATGTACCTATTCATCTCTTGTATGTAGTATTCTGCCTTTGCTTTATCCTGTTTATTAACAAATTAAACGCAGTACAGAAAGCAAAAATTCCTCATTGAAGCTGAACTTCTATTCAAAATCAATATCACGAATCGTTTCAAAGTGCACAGAATCTTAATCGAACGCCCAAGAATCCCAAACTGAGCTTTTATCCCAAATCAACCCGACATGAAAAGTTCATCAGATCCTAGAGTTTTATTTTCTGTTGTTTGTCAATTTTGCTTTGCTGCATGGTTGCTGAACAAGCCAAAATTCAGAGTGCTTTTTGACAAACGATCAATACAGTTTCCAGCTTTGTTGCAACATGAAATTATTTTTGTTTCGGGGGAATCGCTGCACAGCGCACACTTTTTATTAAAACAAAAGAGCTGACTTCACTGCAGAGGTGCCACCCAAAATTTCTTTATTTGGGGTCCAGGGGGCCAGGTTTGTTAAATGAAGGGCGTTATAGCGAGGGTGTGCTTTATAATTAATATCTTCCTTATTTTTAGATTCTTATTTTAATACTTGTAATTTGTTATAGCTAAATAGTGAAGGGTAATGTAGTATAGTAGATTAAGATGCAGCTGTAGATGTATAGGTTTCCACATGTTTCTATAACCTATGCACTATATAGATTTGTGTATCATGTAAGCAGATTTGATTGTATAATATTATAGTGTCACCCCTGTTAATGTCACCTCTGCTTATTATCACCCCATTGAAATGGCCCAGACAGAATCGCATGGTCCTGATAATATCACATGTGTCAGTCCTACACCTGATTTTCAGCCCACTTAATATCACTTTGGGAAATTTAAAAAAAAGGTTTGATTAGAACGATTACAAGTTTTTGTACATTATTAAAATGTTCTGATTATTGCAGTGGGTTTTATAGTAGATGGTATTGGTTGAAAATTAATTTTATTAATGAAGACTTTTGTTATCAAAGCAACACCAGGTAGGCTTAGTATATTTTGGGGTTCCAGTATATTTGTTGCTTTAACACTTAGGCACGTTTTGGCAGGTTAACTCCCAGTCTACTCTGCTCGTTGTCCCCATTCTTGCTCGAAATGATACTCCCATGGTTTGAACATGCTTCCATTTGATATAGTATGGGTGTATGTTGCATAGTTCGAATCATATGGTCCGGTTTTACTCATGTATAGCGAGATACAATCTACTCTCAAGCATCTAAACTAGAAAAGGCATTTAAGCCACATTTTGTGCTGTACTAGTCATGCCGTTTGGCACACACAGCCGTCTTTATAGATAGAGAAAAAGTATGGGGTGCAGCTGGGGGAGCAGGGGATAGCAAACAAGAAAGCGAGAGGCATGCCAAAGCGAGAACTCAGAGGAGAAGCAGGTTGAAAAGCTTGTTGGAAAGGCCTTCTCAATACAGCGGCAAAGCCAGAAATCCTGTTCATTTTTTAAAATCTTAGTTTCATTTTTTTTTTAATTTATTTTATTGTTTTAAGTGTGGATATACAGGCAGTCAAAGTATTTGGTCAGACTAAAGATTAAAAGCCATAATTAACACACTTATTATTTTATATATAATACATTTTGCTTTGTAAACGAAAACACTTAAATTTAAACAAAAAAAGATATTTCCAAATCTAACATGAAATACCGTACTGCTAGTATTGCTTCCGGTAGACTTTTGCGATATCATTTTGTAGTTTCTTTGATTACATGATGTTAAATAAAATATCTAAATTTATGTTCATATAGTTGTTGTTTTTTTAAATTATGTCTCAACCATAAAATTCTAGGTGATGCAAAACTTTTGGCCATAGCTGTATACCTATTTCTAGCATATGTTCTGTTAGGTACTTAAAACATATTTCATTGGCCTTTTTGTAGCTGATAGTTTTGAGATCTTTTTAATTTGTTATGTACAGAACTCTGGTTTGCTTGTACATGAACGCCAAACAAATTATGACATGAGTATAGAACTTTGTCTAATGTTTTTGCTGGTAAATATAGATGCATTATATACTATAGAGTAACAAGACCACAGTGCATAGCCTTCTCCTACCTAGTGAAATATAAACCAGTTTATTTTGCACTAGCGAAATCCTTGCCCCCACACAAAGAAAGGACTGTCTAGTTCACAGCAGAACGCTCTATGCTTATTTTCTCTGTCACTCATGATAAATTAATGTTGATCAAGGCTTTAATACAATCCGTGCAACGTGTCCTGATTAACACTTCATATGAATTTGCCCTGGAATTAATTGTTCGTTCATACATAATACTTTTTGAATACCAACGATGTACACTAATTCTGTATTTGCAGCAAGGATTCAAAGCTACAATAAATATTGTAGCGTTTGTGTACAGCCTATATCATATGTCGACCTGTAATCTTTTTTTCAAAGTTCAGCAACAGTGCTGCCTCAATTAGTGAAACATTTACTGTCTCAATGGAAAATTCAGACTTTAAGTGCTGCTTGGTAAATGGCCTTTGTATCTAAGTGGTCGCCTGGCAGGAATAACATTATAATTATATACTGCAGTAATACGTAGAAAAAATCCCCCCCCCCCCCCCCCCCCCCCCCCCCCCCCCCAAATGTCCTTTTAGTATTGTGTTTTTTTTTTTTTTTTGTTTTTTTTTACATTTAGTTTTCTTTGTATGATTTGCAAACCTGAAACATTTTCTTGAGACCGGCTAGTCCCTGCTATCAAACCCACAGTTGATGTGAAAAGGATGCATGCAGTCCTTCACCAAACAGATCGACAAACAGATCGACAAACAGGTCCCCTTTCCTTAAACAAGATTTATATGAATATTCACATTTATTGCTAAATTCAATTTTATTACATTTTTTTGAGGGGTGGAAGCGTTTGGCTCTGGGTTAAATAAGCCACAGAGTCTAAGCACGATACGGTTAGATTTCATGTTTAGTGATCGATATTTCTTCATACTTGGTTTTTGGGCAGTCTTGGGCAACTAAAATTCTGTTTTTAAATCTCTAACTTAATCTCAATATGTATTTAATTCAGGTTCGAATGAGGTTCAGTATGGTTGTGTGCTCTTGTAACTTGTGTTCGGGCATGCACTGTGGAAGGTGTTACAACATTGTTCTTACTTTGTGCTGCCTGGTCTTGCAGCTTGACTGCACTACATCCTGCTTCCAGGACTGCTTTATACTTTCACTGGATTTCAAAAATATTTATACTGTTTCTTGCAAAAGTCTTTCACATGATAGAATTATGCATACTTAATCTGTTTTAAACTTGGCTTAATGAATATCTAAATCATTTTACAATGGCGTTTTTAAATGCGCCATACCCCTTTCGGTCACAATTCTTCAAATTTAATATGCAGATGTTTTTTAAATGTTTATGGATAAGAGATATTGCCCTGCCAAGACTTTGCAAATAAATGCACCTTGATTAACCTAACATGGTACAATTACACATGCAGTGGCCGACCGAGATATCAAAATTGATTTTTAAGTTGAAAAATGTTTTGCGGAAGGATAATTCCCTGTAATAAAGTGAGCATGGCACAGTATTGATTGGAATTCAATTAGTACCTCATCATAACCACAGTGTGAATGCAGTCTAAGGAACATGGCTCCCCACTCACACGGTTTATTCCAGGAATGTATTTTGAAAAACATTTTCCCAGAGTTAATTGGTGTGCGAAGACATCGTACAGTAAAAAAAAAAAACAGAGCAGAAAATGAATTGAAAAGCTGTACGGTGAAGAGTTATTACATTTAAATCGTCCATGAGGTTCGGAGAGCTTTCAATGGTTGGGCAACTATTTCCAAATGAGTAGGGCGTTTTAAGAATGTGCCATAAATTTACACGAATGCCCGTTTCTCTTTTTTGAAATGTTTCAAATATTTTAAGCTGTCGTATCCAAAGAGAACCTCGGCAGTGGTTGAGAAAGCACAAAACCTAATCCTGCGTCAGGCTCTGGTCCTGCGTTTTATAATACGTTCTATGCATTTGGACAACTCAAGAAGTTGCTTGCTTGCTGCTTTTAATAAATATTAAAAGGAACTTTAGTTCAATGTCAAACAACGTTGAAGACATTGAGAAGACATTGAGAAAGACTTCCCGTCAAAAAATCGGTCACAGAACTCGATTCGTTTTAGCATTTCTAAATATAGCACTATTGTTGATAGTTCTGGGTGTTTATTGTGTGTGTGTGAAGGGCACCCGATATATTGTTCTTGCTATTATACAGTACTGCACATCTGAATGCTGGTCAATAATGGCAGAGCCAGCTCTTGTTTTGTAAATTTCCAACACAGGAATCTCTCTGGATGCACGTTGTTAATTCATTTCTCAGCACTTTGGGGTTGATCAACCTCTTTGTGTCCAAAGCGCCCTTCTCCACATGCTGTTAATTACATTTTAGTATCATGAGACACGACTTTAACTTTCGTGTCCCGTGTCTGAGTGACCCAGGGTGCACATACAGGACAGCGCTGTCATTCATTTCTTTCTAGTGCCTTTGGTTAAGGCCCTCGTGTGTCGTTCTTTGTTGTTGTGTTGTGTTAATGCTGTGGTCGGTGTTTGGTGAACCTTAAAGCCAGGCGATGCAAACTGACGCTTAATTTGTAGCAGTGCGTCACTTTAATGATGTTTTTATTAATATACAACCTTCCCTCTTTATTTATATATACAAATATTGCCCAATGATTTGTGATGGGCCCATATACAGGAAAATATATCTTTTAAAACGATCTGTCAAGATAGCACAACTGTGAATTAACCAAGCAAGTTTATTATTGAATGGTGAATGATCGAGGGAGCGCTGTACTGTAGGTCTATTAGAAATTACAATAAAAAATACATTTCTCCATTTGGCTTGCTCTCTTTTACCCTGTAAAATCAAATTAAGTGGTCGATTTCTTTGTATTATTAAATACTGGGGGCAATTTTGAAAACCTTTTTTTTTTTTTTTTTAAGTTGCCTTTGCCTGCTGTTTTTAATTTAATTTGTTTTATTTTGGAGAAGGTAAACAATGACTTAAACTCAAGCTTAGCTTAGAATAGAGGAGAACATACAGCCACTATATTAGATATATATATTATATATATATATATATATATATATATATATATATATATATATATATATATATATATATATATATATACATATATATAAGATAGTCATATATATATATATATATATATATATATATATATATATATATATATATATATATATATATATGTGTGTGTGTGTAAATATATAAATATATATATATGTTTTTATATATGTGTGTGTGTGTGTGTATATATATATATATATAATTTTTTTGTGGCAAACAGATGGCAGTTGAAGCTTTGAAATTGCAACACATTTTTTTTATTTCATTCAGTAAAAATCATGGGGGGGGGGCTTTTAAACATGAATTTCCTCAATTAAAAGGACAGGAACACAGTAATTTTAAACTATTTTAACATCTAATTAAACATTAAAGCCAGCTCGTTATATCTGAAAAAGCAGCTGGTCTAAGGAGAAGAATCTGTTATTCTGGAATGTGGGTTCAAAGCTTCATTAGATACAATGACCTGGAGTGTGGCAGAGCCCCTGAGTCAATTGTAAATGGCAGGGCAGCAGCCTATTTCATCCCCAATGTTAACCAAGGGTATGCTAATTCACAGTCAATAAACCCAAGTTCATTCAGAGCCGGAAGTCTCTCCATAGCCTTTTCAAAATAAAATGTGCCACATGTCACACTGAGTATGGGGCACAGATTCAACTTGTACGTTTTCAGATTTTAATTTCAGATTTTTAAATTTTCTTTTAAGCGTTGCATTTTGATTCTTTTTAAAGTCTGAAAACTTGAAATCCAAGGCTAGTCTCTGAAAGCGTGTTTTATATTTTAGAAGTTCTGGCTGTGCTCTGGAGACACACAGAATGTATCATTTTAGTAAAAAAGTAAAAGAAAATACAAAAATCGAAACTGCATTTGTGCTAGCCAGTGCATGCACATGCATAATTGTAGAGTACATATATTTGTATCGAGAGGTTATCAGATTATAGCCAAATGCAATCCAGAATGTCCAGACCAGTGATTCCCAACCCCGGTCCTGGGGACCCCCTGTGTCTGCTGGTTTTCATTCCATCTAAGTTCTCAATTACTGAACTGAACCCTTAATTGAACTGATTTGCTTAATTAGAACTTTTTAATTGTTTTCAGCGTGTAAACAGTTGCAGCTTTCAAGTTAGCTGTAACATTTTATAAGTAGCTTGAACTCTGCAACCGTTTAAGGGCAGAAAACAATTAAAAAGGTCTAATTAAGTAAATGATCGGTTCAATTAAGGATCTAGTTAAGTAATTGAGAGCTCGGTTGGAATGAAAACCGGCAGACACAGGGGGTCAGAAGATTGATGATGAGTTGGAAGATTGGTGCAAAGTCTATTCTGGCGAATACCACGGCAGACAGACACGACCCGTGCGAGGGGCAGCATTGCTGGACGATGAGTTCACCCCATCTAAAACTGAAACATAATAATATTTCAACTGCGCCCATGTTCTTTCAGATTGATCTGTACTTTCAAATTCACCAAGGGTTGATTTGTTCTACAGTAGGGTTTTGTTTTGAACATTTTACCGTCCCAGGGGATCTACCTGGATCGCACTGGCTTTCATTAGGAGGGTCTGGGAGTATATAAAGGGAGCAACGCAACGGTAGCGTCTCCTTTTACTGAGGTGCAAAGAGGAAGCCATGCTTTGTGTTTTTAAGATTGAAAAAGAAGTGTTAAGTTTAGCGTTATATCATGCAAAAAAAATGACACATTAAGTACATGGAAACTATGCGTGTAACTATGGTAATAACATTGTAGGGCTTGTGTTCTAAGGTAGTTTTAAACCTTCAAATGTTCATCAAGTTGCATTCACCCACTATATATTTTTTTTTTTCTGTTAGCAGAAAGCTTTTGACAATGTGTTAATACTGTAAAATCACATTAAATGTCACTCGCATGCAAATCTCATTCAATCTTTTTGATTTGTTTAGTGCATATTACGTAAATATTGTTGTATTAAAATCCGTTATCATTGTACCAAATCGTTAGACGTGCGGTAACAACTCTGCATGGCGCTGCTGCCGTGTATGGAGCAGGGTACAGTTTCCAAAGCACTGGGGCAGTACCTATAGCGGTTGTAGTGCTTCAGTAAAACATGTACTGAATACCTCGTGTGTAAGAGAAGTGATGTTATAGAATATGTTTGAAACATACAAAATATACACTAATCATTTTAATTTCAAAAACTGAGCACCGTCCGCCCCTCCCCGCTCCAGCTTATGTGATCCAGACACAAACCTTTAATTTATTCATTCTCCATCTCGACAGCAAAGTGTTGTGCAGTGTAAGGCGTAAACTGTTTTGAAAGAATCCGTATCGTGGAGGTATAACCAATCTCTGCGGTCACTTGCCAAGCATACATTCCTATTAATATTATTATTATTATTATTATTATTAGTTATTATTAATATTTTTAGTAGTAGTAAAATGTAGTAATAGTAAAATGTGACTGTGACTGATAACCTGCTTGGAACGGAGACTGTTAAATAAAGCTTTGTTCTGTCTAAGTTGGCTGCAGATGATGTTGCTGCAGTGCAGGCTTAATGTATATATAGCAAGCAGCACCAATTTCGTGTAAATAAAACCATGTGTATTTTTATTTTTATTTAAATGATAAAAACATTGTTATTGTTCTATATAACATATTTTTTAAATGCATGTGAATGTTTTAATCCATTTACATGGATCACCTGTAAAATAGGATTTTCAATCAAATATAAACTAGTAGCAAAGGTGACCTCACCCGTAAATTATGCAAATTAGTGCCTTCGGTAATGTGTCCCGAACCTTTGAAGGTCAAAATGTGCCCTTCGTTGTAGCCCTACGACATTGTGATTGTGCAAGTACTGTATGTGTTTACTGAGTAGAATATAATTGGTGATACTCGAATGTAAAGTGTTCGCTTCAGAGAGTCCTGCATGGAAAACGCACAACACAAGCAGACTGTCAACCTCAATTGCTTTTTTCTTAATCTGAAACTTTTCTACAAAGCTCCAATAACTGAGCCACAAAGTGAAAATTGCTGTAACCAAGAAAGATGCCATCGCAGGAGCTTCCCAGCTCTGAACTCTCCTTGCGTGTATTTGCTATTTCTTATGACAGTTTCTTTTCTGGTTTAATGTTTGTGGTATTGCCCACGACTCTCTTGCAGAAAACGCAGTGTGTACATTGTTAAAAATAGTGTAGATGGCTTTGATTTTGAAAGCTTGGAAATTTTAGACGGAGTGTCTGTTTCTGCATGCATTCTGAAAACCATTAAGGAACTAGTTTTTGTGCAAACAATCTGATTCAGCTGAGCAGAGCACAAGTTAAATGAAAACACACACACTCGCATTCGCCAACTACAGCTAACTCAAACAATGAGTGGAAATTGCACTTGCGGTTTCTTTTAAACACGGCTGTAGTCGATGCAGTCTCCAGGGACTTAAGATCTTTACGCTTCAATGACGTGACTGTCCAGAATAATTTCTTTATTCTTGTTCTGTTGTGGTTCTCACCTCATACAGGTACACACAATGAGCCCTATTGCAAAATTGTTTTTATTGGAGCCCTTTTTGATTCATTAAATCAAGTTTCATTAAAGTTGTTTTTGTTGTTTGATTTTGTTTGAACTTGTAATTGTATTGCTGTATACTACACATGAAATACACACATTATATAACGCACAGAGTATATTATCACGCAGTAATCTATGTTTCGAATTGGTTTTGGGCAACCCATTCTACATGCAAAAGTGGACAAAACATATTATATATTTATTGTTTGTCACTGAGCGACTTGCAGTGCTTGTAGTAGCGAGAGTGTTGATTGCTGTCGGGGAAGCTGCTGACCAGGGAACGTGACGTAGAACAATGCATATTATAGAATGATTTTTTTTTATATGTGCCTGCTTATGTACATGAAGGATGTCTTTTTTTTCCCCACTTTAGCATTCTGTTTATATGTCAACACTGAATAGACAGATAGAATAGAGGAAATTGATGGGGGGGGGGGGACCAGAAAATATATCTAAAACACACTTGGCAAACTCTAAAGCGTACCATCAAGATTTGTAAGCGTTTTGTACACTTTCTGTGTGGTATGTCCAGAAAAGAACGCAGTGAAGCATCATTTTTATGTCAATCCTCATTCAGCAGGTCACTGCACTTGCTCTCTCTATATTGTGGAGCTCAGTAAACTTTGGAGAGCAGGGCGTTGAGTTGTGTTATGCATACGATTGTCAAAACTTTGAAAACAGAAAACAAAAAAACATTTCTGATGAGATCCCCAAGAAACCTCATCTCCCAGCTCCAAACATGATGACAGGGTCCACTGGCCCCCGTGATACGAAGGAGATAAAAATCATTCAACTGCAAAATACAAGGAGGACGCATCGAATCTCTAGGGCCTGCTTTAAAGCCATGGTTTCATGACGCCAGGCTTGCCGTGAACATGCCCCGGTGCTCCCTGCAGCAGCCTGGACTTTCCACCGATGTCTCCTTCCTAGGAGACAACAGTCCTTTAGCACTTCTCTTTCATTGGTGGAATTCACAGCTTGAGATGCAGTGTTAGCCTGTTAAATGTGTAAAAATATTTTGTAGTTGTGCTGCAAATTAGTCACACGTTGTGTTCCGAATTATTATTATTATTATTATTATTTATTATTATTATTATTATTATTATTATTATTTATTATTATTATTAATAATAATAATAATAATAATAATAATAATAATAATAATAATATTAATATTATTATTATTATTATTATTATTATTATTATTATTCTTATTATTATTATTATTATTAATTGTTTTTGACCAATGCGTATGATTTGGCATTCCAAAACATTGTATAGTTCCTAAACAGAACTATAGAATGATTTGTCTTTATATCAGTATACATTACTATATTGCTTAATGTAAAATGAATACAAAAGTAAATGAACCAATAGGTCAACACTTTTTACAAAAAAATGAACATAACATGCACAATACAGATGAATAAAGGAAAATAAATGTTAGAGTCGGTACCACGATGCCTGAAGTTTTAAGTACAAAGGACTAGTAGATCTTTATATCATTAACTATGCAGTAAATGACATCACAAACACAGTCCTAGATTTAATAGAAATAAGTGAATGCAGTTACCATGGCATCAAAAGCCTTCAAGTACCTGCACTGTTTGTTTTCAAACACACTTTCCCTTGACAAAAGCATGTTAAATATCCAGAAACGTTGGGAAGTCGGATCTTTTGAGCAAAAGCTATATTTGTATAAAATAAAGATGTAATTGATAAACTAAACCCTTGCTGTTTTAACAATATAGATCTATACATATATACCATTTTAAAGTATATAGTGATTCTTTTTTCTAAACACTGAGACAATGAGAGTGGTTCGTTATTGTTGTTCATTACGTTCTTGAGATTAGCACAGGAATTACAGAGCGAAACTTTTTATTACAATAATATGATTCTTGTTAAAAGTATTCTAGGTAAAGTATTCTAGGCAGTTTAATAGCACATATAAAATAGCCATCAACAATATCTCGTTTTTATTACCTTTTGAAAACCTCTCTGTCCTCAGTGAGGGATTCTCTTCAAGAACAACACATTGGTTTTTTTTTTTTCTTTCCTTCAATCCTGAAAACTATGAAACATAAAACTTCTTCATTTTACTGTTGAAAATTGACAGACCTGGAAGCTTGTTCGCAAATATTACTTAAGGTTTACTGTCATTTCAAAAGTAACGTAGGAGACATTTCAAGAACTGTACACGTTTTGTATGTTTTATTTTGTGTTGCCGTTGTACTATTGCATATTGCAAGATACCTATAAAATACTTTCTCCAAGTACATGAACGTAAAGCATTAGAAATTTGGCATGATACATAGGGAAAACTTTTTTTCGTGGATTTCACATTAAGCTACATGTTTTGACAAGTTTGTATTTAGATTGACATGTACACTAAAAAAAAAAAAAATCACCCATTTTTCAGTTAAAGATGAGGGAAATAAAATGTTTCTAAAGCTTTTAAATAATGATTTAAATATTATAACAGCCAATAAATAAGCAAACCATATTAAAATGACGAGATTATTATTATTATTATTATTATTTATTATTATTATTATTATTATTATTATTATTATTATTATTATTATTGCAAAATGTATGCTTTAAATATTACTTTAAATTAACTACCAATATCTTAATAAACATACTCAACTTTAAATATGGAATATGAGCACAACATTTCTGTAGCTGTGTAATGGTGGTTACACACAAGCACCCCTGACTGTATTAACATGGAGCTCAACTTCAGTAAATTTGTAATTGCATATCGGTTGAATACTTATTTCCGCCTCGCGCAATAAATGTTAATTTGCACTTTGTACTGGATTGCATTACTCTGGTTAGCTTACAGGGGAATATACCGTGTGGTTGTTCTGCTGGGGAACCCAAAGGGTCGAAAACGGCATGAGAATTAAAAACGGAAACCGTAACATTTCATGAGTGCAGAGACTCGCACCATCCCAGATTGTACGTCTGTTCCAGTAACAACAAAGCCCTTTATCCGGCAAAATGCCATGTATTCTTGTATTATAATATCCTGTGAACTCAAGGTGGTAGATAGACTGAAAGTGCTGTTTGAAGAGTGTCTAACTTAGGGCATAGAGAATTGTCAGAAATGTGCCGGCTTCTTTTGATGCACACAATTCAAGGTAAGAGAGCTTTTTTTGAAAGGATGAAAATAAATGACTAGTATGAAAACTCCTCCTGCAGTGTCCTCTAGCACCCTTGTGCTGGTTTCCAGTTGGTATTTTGGAGCACATCTCCCCTAGTCTCTTCTTCAGTACAGATCCCAGGCCTTGTTTGATGGCATTCTCTGGTTCTGCCTGTTAGCCAAATCAGTTATCAGCTCGACAATCCTGAAGAAATGGATATCGGTGCACGGCAGCTGTTGCTGTTTATACCGGCTCTCAGTTTGCCGCTGCGTGCAGAAATACATCCCTAGCACTTAATTTAAACAGGAAGGAAAATAATGCACTCTGCCCTTTTTTTTTTATATGTATGTTCTTTTTTAAAGAGAATAATGTCAATATATCTCTGTCCATGGCTGTGAGCAAAAGTCAAGTTTTAACCAAAAAGTTGTGCTGCAAACTGTGGGGTCTGTTTTAAACACAGTGCAGTCCTTTAACCCTACACTAGTCACATGTGGTTCGCTTCTAGAATCCCTGTTATTAACGTCACCTAATGCAATAAATAGACAGACAGTGCAAAGACTGTTTGTTTATTTCCGTTGCTAAATAGATCATTAGAACCCTGACTGTGTAATGGATTCTGCTAGTTATAAATAATAATTCTTTAACTACCTAGTCTGCAAAAAGTTTAATGGAGGGATAGTAGGATGTATAGCCAGGCAGTATTGTATCAACAGAATATAATATATAATAAACATTTATTTGAAGGACCATTAATAACATTGCCATTATGTAATAGCTACATGAACTGAGTCTTTTTTTTATTTTTGTGTTAATTTTTTAGATTATGTACCTAGCTTTGAAGAGTGTAAGTGAAAATGTAAAGAAACGGTGAATATAAAGCAATACGTGATTCCATATTGAGGCCTGAATTGACCACAACAGGGACAGTGTTCTAGTGAACAGATGGCAACTAATATGAGTGCTGAATGTCGCGTTAACCCTTTCTTTCCCAGTGTATTCATTAACTGCTGTAATTTAGTTAACAGATGCATTTCCCATCATTGTTTTTAGATCACCTGCGTTTTATGTTGTTGGATTCTAAAAGTCTGGAACAAACCGTTGTGAATGATAACCCTCATAGATTCCAGTATACTCTGTGGGGGTAGTGTCCTGTTTTAGAAGAGATGTCATCTTGTGCATTTTGTGCAAAGTGAATTCTGTTAAAATAAGAGACCCCTCCTCACAATGTATTATAAATCACAAAAACTGATCTGGCACACACAAATACTGTATAGCATAAAGACGTGTTGTATGCTCTGTGCATTGGTGATGACATCGACACATGGGATTTACTGGTGTTTTAACAAAACCTTAACAATCATTAGTCAACTCGTCATTGGTGATTTTATAATGAAAATATATCACACTAATTATACCTCTGACCAAAAAAAATCCTTTTTTTTTCTTTTTTGTAATTTGAAATCAGTGGTCTAATTAGTGATGTATTCAGTGTTCATTAAAGAACAGGCAATAATGTAAGCGTGTGTGTGGAATTATACAAAATGAAAATAAAACAGGAACGAAAATGGACTTGATGGGGGAGGGAAAGGACTGGAAGTTGCTGACACAACACAGATTCTCTCCATAGTGAGTCACATTCTTGCTGTTTTTCAGTTGAATTAGGGGTTCCTGTACATGTCTGGTACTGAACACAAAACAGCTCTGCACTTTGTGTATAATAAATATTATTTTGTGTTTATCGTGTAAGTTCCAGATGCAGGCAAGATAATCCAAACAGTGAAACAGATACGCAGGTACAGAGAAGCATGCAATGGGCCTTGGAGGAAAAACATTGGCCCTTCATTAGCCCAACGTTGATTCAGGAGGGTGAGGTTTCCACAGCAGATTTTGATCTATAAGAATGTGTGCGCGTTGGTGTACTTTGCTGTGTTAGACATACACCCATTCAAATAAAATACGTGGAGAGATGCATGAATAATTATGTTACATTTCCAAAGACAGAATAACCAGCCGAGAACAAGTGACGTTGCTGAACAGAGGCTTGATCTTCAGTAATGGCTAAATTCAGCTTTTTAGTTTAGATTTAAACATACTTTCTTTTCCATACGCTAGACTTATAAACAGAATGCTCCAGTGTTGAATTCATTTCACTCAAGAGGAGAGTTGTAGACAACCCACTCACTCACTTTGGCTGTATTATTATTCCTTGTATAAAAATCCAAGCACGATGGCTCCACCATAATTAAACCATTATTTAATTTGACCAAATATTAGATAAATGAATAAATAAGATGATACTGATACATTTTAATTGGAATAAAACCCAGCATGTCTACACCAAAGTGCACCATGTTCTGTGAAATATAACTTTTCATGTAACAAAACAAACGTCAAGCCTAGAAGATTAATTTAAGGACTCAAAAGTGTGCCTGTGCTTTTTATTACTAGTTGGGTAACATTTCACAAATTCTGGAGCAAACTGTAGTTTGGCATAAAGATCTTGTTGGCTCAGTTATTGAGGAAACTTTTGTCCTTTATCGTCGAAAACTACTTAACTCTCAGTGGTGCTGAATTCAGAAATACTGAAAGATGCTTCATTGAGTCAACGACAAACTTTTAGACTGGAAGTCTTTTTCAGTGTCTTTTTTAGTATTTCTGAAGTATGACCTTTTGCCTCACCTTTCACTGTCAAACAAAAAAGTGAGCAAAGTTGGATACACCTACATAGAAAAATGAATTCAAAAGAGATGAGAATTGCATCTTGTTTAATAAGAATAGACTCCTTTATATTATCCAATTATTAAAGTTCAATATTATAACTGCCCACTTAATCATATTAAAATGACAAGATGATGATGATGATGATAATGATGATTCTTCTTATTATTATTATTATTGCAAAACTTTTTATGCTTTAAATGTTAGGGAAATAAAATGTTTCTAAATGCTTTAAAATAATTTAAATATTATAACAGCCAATAAATAAGCAAACCATATTAAAATGACAAGATTATTATTATTATTATTATTATTATTATTATTATTATTATTATTATTGCAAAATGTATGCTTTAAATATTACTTTAAACTAACTACCAATATCTTAATAAACATACTTAACTTTAAATATGGAATATGAGCACAACATTTCTGTAGCTGTGTAATGGTGGTTACACACAAGCACCCCTGACTGTATTAACATGGAGCTCAACTTCAGTAAATGTGTAATTGCATATCAATTGAATACATATTTCCGCCACACACAAGGGTGCTCTGCTCCCCAGCCTGCACTGTGGCTGTGGTTTTCTGCTGTCCAGGGTGCTCTGCTCCCCAGCCTGCACTGTGGTTTCTGCTGTCCAGGGTGCTCTGCTCCCCAGCCTGCGCTGTGGTTTCTGCTGTCCAGGGAGCTCTGCTCCCCAGCCTGCGCTGTGGTTTCTGCTGTCCAGGGGTCTGCTCTGCTCCCCAGCCTGCACTGTGGTTTCTGCTGTCCAGGGAGCTCTGCTCCCCAGCCTGCACTGTGGTTTCTGCTGTCCAGGGAGCTCTGCTCCCCAGCCTGCACTGTGGTTTCTGCTGTCCAGGGAGCTCTGCTCCCCACCCTGCACTGTGGTTTCTGCTGTCCAGGGAGCTCTGCTCCCCAGCCTGCACTGTGGTTTCTGCTGTCCAGGGAGCTCTGCTCCCCAGCCTGCACTGTGGTTTCTGCTGTCCAGGGAGCTCTGCTCCCCAGCCTGCGCTGTGGTTTCTGCTGTCCAGGGAGCTCTGCTCCCCAGCCTGCGCTGTGGTTTCTGCTGTCCAGGGAGCTCTGCTCCCCAGCCTGCACTGTGGTTTCTGCTGTTCTCTATCAATTCCTCTTCTCTAGTTTGGGCTGAGTTATGCAGTACAGGTTTTAAACGACAATCACAAATAACAGATTTAGGCAAGGCGTGAAATTGACAGTGGCCATAAGATGATTGTGCTGCTAGTTGATTCCTTTACCTTGCACAAATAAATATATAAATACATTTAATTATTTTTATTTATTCATGCAAATTGTTTGCGCTGGGGATAATGGACAAAATGCTGTAACTTAAGACGTGTGTGGAAATGTATTTATTTACATATGTATGTTTTTATTTTTTATTACATTTATTAACCCTACAGTAGGATTTTGCACAGTAAATGTGTGAACAGGCTTGTAGGTGGTGCATTTAGCAGCACTGAGACATTTTCTTATTAATACGCAAAAATAAACCGGAGCATGCATGCAGTCTACATGTCCAGCATTTAATACGTGACAAGAAGATGGTGATTATATAGTGCTTAACAACAATGTAATAATAATAATAATAATGTTGCACTTTTAAAAAAAAGTTAATAAACAATAAGGATCACAGAAGGAATTTGTAAAGAAACGCAACTGAGATTGCAGCAAGTTGCATATATAAATGTATAACAATAAAATAATGTTGTTGAAAATATCAGTTCAACTATACTACTACTGACCAGCTCTCTTCTGACAGCTGCAGATGGGCTTCAACTCAAACTACTACGACTACTGGTAACATGAAAAAAAAAAAATACTATGACTACCACTGTACAATTACTACTACTAATAATGATAACAATAAAACTGTTGGATATATAGGAATGTTCAATAACTCTGATCTATAGATTTTACAAGCCCAACCTTTATTTTACAACAGAGTTGCTGGAGGTCAGGGTGGTAACCTTTTATCAAAACAAGCTCTCTCTCTCTCTCTCTCTCTCTCTCTCTCTCTCTCTCTCTCTCTCTCTCTCTCTCTCTCTCTCTATATATATATATATATATATATATATATATATATATATATATATATATATATATATATATATATATATATATATAATGTGCGTGTGTGTTAGATATACTTCATGTATATAAACCTAACGAAATGTCACAGCAAAGTATTTTCCAAATGTCAGTGTGTTACTTTTTCACAGAGCAGTCAGCTTTGACCTCCAAACAACTCGAGACCAAAAAAAAGTGAGATCTGGAGCCTCTCTCTTACAGTCAGCCGGGAGCTTGCTAGCTTTCTCTCTTTACTGAGCTGCAGACATGTCAAAAATCTGCCAAAAACTATTTTATCTGGGGGGGAGGGTTGGCATAGGGAAGCTGCAGAGGTGGTCCTAATAAAGTGACCATGCCCTTAGAAATGGGTTAAATCAATCCTGTGTAACTTGCAGTGTTCTGCTCTATAGAGCCTTCTCATTATTACATTTGCTTTGTTGTGCTTATTGATAGACCTCTTTTTAGATGTCTACAGCGGCCATCGTCTTCCACAGATATCTTCTGCTGTAGCCTGTTAATCAGTATAATATTAGTATGTATTTATTTATAATGGTGTTACAGTGTACCAACTGTAATACAGTAACATTTGGAAATGACAGTTGTCTTGTATTATAATTGTGCTGTCTATCTGCCAGTACACTACTCAACAAGGCCCCCTCACACGCTCTCATTAGAGGTGTCTTATATTCAGCCTGACTCCCTCGGCTCTCTGTTCTAGCGTTAGCCTGGTTGTGTATTCCGTCCTCCATTTTCACGCCACGCTCTGTTTTATTTATATTCTGTGCACTGCACCCCCAGTCCAGGGCTCTGTGCTCAAGCAAGTCCCTGATAGAAGACTGCCATGCACGTCACCTTCATTTAGAAAGCTCTGGCCTGATTCTGTCTCCTATGCAAGGCTGGCCTCCACCCTCCCTATAGGATCTAATTAGCCTCGATGTGATTCCAAAGCTCATGGAACATCTGCTAGCCACTTGCTAGTGGTGATCTTTTAATGTTGCTTTCCACCCTGTCCCGTCCACTCCACTGCACTGCTTAGTCCCCTACACACATTTCAAGTGCAAACCCCTGTTGTCCAGCCTTGAAGCTTTACGATTTGGGCGGCTCCAGCACGTTTTGTTTTCTTGCTCGTTGGTTGTGCCTTCCATTGGCGGTGACCCTCTATCATGCCCCTTGTGAAGTGACTCTGATCGTCTGATTGAGTCTGAATGGTTGCACGCACTTCTCACACGGTTTATAGATGTAGTTATCACGTGACGCATCATGCGGTCTCATAAGTAGATTTTTGTCATATCCATAGATTTGGAATGTTTAAAGTGCTGCTTCCTTCTGTAGGTCACAGTTCTCGTAAAAAGACCGACTTTCAAGTGATTAGAAAGCCTGTTATATCTTTAAACATATTGCTGACCGTAATTTATGGTAATGTTTATTGTAATAAAAAATTAGGAGCATGGATTAGAAAGCCTTAGCTGTTAAAGATAACAGGTTAAATACATGGTATTTAATCTATGTGCCATTTTCTAGATTGTAGATTGAAAGTCAGTTGATATACCAGCGCTGGTGTTGTGCGAGTTACATTACACGAATTGTAAAAACAATCGCATGTCTGTGCATTGCAGCTGTCAGTGTTTTTCATGTTGATTGATTTTACATACTCGTCTTTCATACTCATAAATACCAGTTGGGTATACAGGCGAGTTTTACAAGGGAACGAATAGATCTGCATCCTCCTAACCGAATACATGCATGTGTTTTATACTGATCTAATAGAGTGTGCTGTATGGATCAGGCAAATTACAGGCTATTCCATTGGAATCTATAGGATTTGCTAAGGACAGAGATATACATCAGAATAGCAACTTACTTACTGTACACTGAAAGTACAGCAGCTCTCCCTTATTGTAAGCCAAAATTCCAACACCCACGTTCTGCTTATTCAGTATTCCATTCAGCCAATCAGAGTCTTGCGTATGGTGGTAAGCAGTGAAAACTGTCTCTCATACATTGGTCAGCGCCTGTCACGTGCCCCCACCTACAGCCAATCATATCAGCTGCTATGTCACTTCTAGCAAACAACACAGGCAGACGGTTTTGAAACTCAAATCGGTTCTATCCAGGTGTGACATTCTCAACAAAAAAGTGTACAGCCAGGTGTAAACATTAAAAATAATTGAGACCATTTGAGTGACAATGATTTAATACTTTTAAAATGTATACATATTGGTACACTGAGCATTTATACAAAATAAGCCTTAAAAAATAACTGATACAATATAACCAATTCACCATAAACAAAGACACTGAAAATCGTGAAAGCATTGTATCCTCTGCATGTATCACTCGGTCATTTACCACAAAGTTAAACCTTAAATGAGAAGTATTAAGAAGTGCTACGCTATGCAGTAACTGCTGTAGAGAGGGATTCAAGATAATTCTAAAAAAAAGAGATGTTGTTATAAACACATTTATAAAAAACAAAAAGTCAAACAGTGCACGATCGGGGCTAATATACCACTGAAGTTTTTAATGTACCAGGCACTAGTCTTAATTTTAAAAATAAATAAATAAATAAAATCAAATAAATAAAATGGATGTGCTTGACTTGTTGATTGTAATCCCCATAGTATTCTCTGAAATCATCCCCATACTCTCCAGACCCTGGGTACTGCCCTACAACAGGACCTGGCCATGCTACAATAATAGCCCTCGATTAGAACATGTATCCCTGTTATTTCTTTGTGTAGATTAATTAGTGTGATCTATTCCAGAAAAAGCTGAGTGTTTTTCTGGCAGAAACAGTTTAAAAGTAGAGATGACTCTTTTTTTATTTTTTTTTGTTTGTATTTTTTATTTTTTTTTATCCCTGGCATTATGATACCTACAGAATAAGCAAAGTGGCAAAGACAGATTTTCATAAAGTAATGTCATTACTAAGCAAAAAAGTTACATTTCTTTAGCGACGCAATTCACCCTCACTTTACATGCTCAATAAAATGAATACTTTGTCATTTAGAGAGGTGAAAAACCTGGCCTGTCTGAAAGTGTTTGGAAAGCATGAAGCACATCTGCGTCTGTAGCCCTTACTCGCCAAATTGGAAGAAGCTCTCTGATAATGTTAATCCCCCCACTGTCCCGCCACACATCACCTGCCATTTTAGAAACTTTTACACCAATTCTGGCAAGGAGATCTGTGCAAGACATGCAATTTATGATGCAATTTTCCAGTATTCAGATTGGTGGCCAGTAGCAGCTAACAGAAACAGAAGCAGTGTGAGGAAACAGAATGCAAGCGGCTGAACTGTGCTGAGTGAATTTGAGAAACTCTGCGCTAGTGGACTGTGTGAGTGGAGGGAATGCATCTGCATTGGATGGAAAGCAGGTAATGTAAGTCCCAGTACCCAGTACCGGTGGGTACCGGCAGAATTTCACTGCTGGTTCTGTCTGCTCATCAGATGGGAAAGCCAAATTAACTGATGCTTGGAAAGAGTCCATATTTGATATTTTAATGATCTGAACAGTGCAGATCTTAACAATGCTGTGAACTATATATTTGTGATGTATCCTCCCCTGAGGTGATATATTACCATTTTATGAGCACAAATAAAGAGGTCTGTTTTTAGTAGGGAACCTGGTCAGCCGTACCAGTGTGGTGAAGAAAGCATGGTAGAAACTCAGTATGGCACAGTTGATGTCATAAAGTGGGTTTCTTTGTGATGTGGTATACAGTAGACTAAACATGCATTCTCCAATAGGCTGAAAGATGCTCTGCAGTCTAACTCTAGAGATTCACTCAAGCGTTGAAAATAAGCAACAGCGTTGGCATTGCTTACACCAACTTGCATTCTGCGTTAAGGATAATAGATGATCTGGTAATGGTGATTCACTGCTGTGATGTCAGCGCACCTGCAAGCAGAGCCCCTGCTCTGTATTTGGGTTGGGTTTGTCCCCAGCCAGTTGTCTGATAGACTGTTGACTCTCACCCCTGTGTTGTAGCGAGGTGAGCAGAGCAGGCAGGAGAGTAGAGATTACAACGCTGTCTGCGAGTTAGAACAGGATTAGAGATCACAGCTCAGGTGTTAACGTAATAGGATTAGGGACTTCCTTTTCTCACGCTGCTCCCATTTTTTAAGTGGTGCTACGTGGTGCAAACAAAGGTCACACTCCCAGAAGCTCTGTCTCTCTGTGGGGAGCTCCCAGTACAGCAGCGCACTGGTTTTGAATGTGCGTGTTGAATGTACAACCATCAATGTAGGGCAAGCACTGGCCAAAACACTTGTCTCCCTTAATTTAGATTAGGCTATTTTTTGATTCAGTATTTTGGTGTCACTGATAATGGATTCACCATGAGTATTCATGGAGTACTGCCGTTAATGCAGTAGTGAAGAATGCCTTGGAGAATGCATTGAGGTCTTACTGTGGACTGTATGCTTATGAGAGCGTCTAATATATTGATATTCATTTTCCAGAAGCCTTTTATATGATTCTGCTTCATTTTTATGAATAATATCGTGTGCCACCATCATATAAACTGCATTGCTTTTTACAATAACATGAATATTTGAATTGCGTTTGCATCTGCATGAGTATACTGCAGAAATCTGATGTATTGGTTAATCTAATCCAGCAGTTTAATGTACGGTTATTGCAGCCTCTCTGTCTGTACAGTAGTTTCTCTGAGCAATTTAAATAAATGTAAATATTGTCTGCTAAAATCCTGCAGTATGTATTCCTTTGCGTTATTGTGAAGCAGGTTATTTAAGTACATTTTCCTTTGCTTACTAGCTGGCACGCACTGCTGAGGCACTTTGAGCTCCATCACAGAATTCCTGAGTGTTTGACTTTTTTTTTCATTGCGTTCTGCTTCCATGTGAATTTGGCTCAATCAGCAAGTGACTTAGTTTAGTTTACAGTTAGACTTGTCCCAAGCTAATTCCAACAAAACCATAAATCGTAGCCACAGACGAAAGGAATAGTTTTACTAACATATCTTGGTATTGGTGCTCAGCCAGGTGGATTGTATGTTTTTGTATCTTTCTGAGGTTTGAAAGCCTGGGCTGAGGTGAATGCCGCAGAGTTCAAAACTCTAGTGGCTGGCTTCAGGCCCGCAGTAATGCCTAGCTGTCAAGCCCAGGGGGATCCAGCCTAATCCCAGGTTTATCACTGAAAAGCCAGAGTCCTCTGCAGAGCTTTGCACTTTCTCACAGGGCTTTACAGTCTCCAGTCTGCCTGTACAAGCGTGTCGCAGCTAGTTTCCGTTTATCTTGGGTGAAATACTGTAACCAGCAAACTCAAATGAAAGAAAGAGGCCAGAAGTGTTTGCCTGTTTAATTTGGTTTTAGAAGTGTGGTTTTAGATAATTGGCACTAATCTTGGATTAGCTAATGAAGAGTCGGAAGTCGGAACTCTGAATTGATTATAGTTGAAACTTGGGTGGATTATCTATGTATAAAATAGAAATGGTAATAGATGTTGAACCTTTAAACATTTCCAAGTCTTAAGTGGTGAGATTTTTTAACAAACCTTTGTCAAAGATATGCATGTCAGATACAGACGTAGTGTTTGTAGAGTGGGCTGTGTATAGTGTGTGGTTAGTTATTCAAAGCTTTTCCATATATACATCCATGTTTTACACAACATTCTTGCACATTGATGTTGCATAATTATAACAGCACTGCTAGCAGGGCTTCTCATGATAGCTCTGTTGATTTGATTTTTTAAAAAAAACTCCCTTAAACTTTTGTCTAATCCTGAAGTTCAGACATTTAGGAAATTAGCTCCCTGTTATAAAACCCAAACCCATTGTACAAGACCGATAACGTTTACCCTGTGCATTGCTGCTGTTTATTGCATTGTTTCTAATTGAGCAGCCTGGGCAATCAAATAAGAAAGAGAAAGAAAGCAACTAAGAAAGATATTGTTGCGCAAAGATAAAGGCTTCCAACCCCAGGTACAAAATCCCAGATGGTCCCTGGAAAACATCCCCAAAATAAAGCCAAGGCATCTCCTACCACTTCCAAACCATTGATCCGCAACCCAACACACATCACAGCTTATCAATAAACAACATCTGTGCTTCCTAACACCATCCAGCATAATTATTAAAGATTTGTAATTTCTAATATCCTACCACATGCTGCCGTTTGTAATTGAAATGATAGAACAGTAATATTTCCTTCATATATAACGTACCGATTTTAGTACTGTCGAGCTGCTTGAATCCCAGTGGGACGAAGCTTCTTTCCACTGCGTTACGCTAAGCCAGACTCATGATTACTTGCCATTGTGCCAAGATACATTTCTTTCTGTTTTTGTTTCAGTGCTGCATGTTTAGTTTCTGCTTATTGAGATAATGGTGTTTGCGGTGAGCCGGCTGTGTGATGGCTCTGTCTCACAGAGTCCAGGTCAGTGCTGGAAGCTAGCTGGCACGTCCACTGTCAATAGGCTAACCTAGAGAAACAAACTGATTAACCAGTGTGGAGAGACCCCCGCCAAGAACCACATGCTCCCAGATGAACTAGTAAAGCCAGGGCCAGGCTGAACCCATTTGAAGACCCCTTAACCAAGCGTAAGACAAGCCTGCATCAACGTTTATTTTGCTGTAACTCTTGCACGTGGAAAACAACCAGGCAATGGACCTTTTTTCTGAAGACAGGTAAAAGTAATTTTCTTTTCAAATGATATTTGAAGTAGTTTGATAAGGAAATGAGAACCTCTTTGACCTCACTATCTCTCTGGGTACAAGTCTTTTAAAAGCATAGTGTGAGTCCTACCAGAATGGCATGTAGTGTGGGTGCAGCCTATCTGGTCCCTATTGTCTTTGCTCTTTCTTCACAATTGAGCACGCTTAAGTTCAGGAGCTGTTGTAGTTTCCTGCCATAGACATAGACACATGTAGGCAAGATCACTCAAAGGATTGTTGGAAACTGTCATACTCTCTTACTTCTGTGGACAGTTTGGCCGACCTGGAAATGCACAGCTGTGCACGAAAAATAAAAAAAACAAAGAAAGAAAATGTATATCCTATATGCTCATTAATATTTATTTATTTTATTTTTGAGCAAATGCTAAATTGTGTGTTGTCTCTGCAAAATAATCTCAAATTGAACTGCTCTGGAAGGAAGTCCTGGTGGAAGGTTTGCCAGCGCACAACGGTAATATAGACGGTAGGGACTGGGAGTCGAATCCGGACACTGTACACACAGAGGGGATATCCACATGCGTTAGTTTTTCTTTTTCTATTTTCACAGCCTGGTTTTAATCCCACTCTTTTTCTTTAACACGCATAGAATATGCTAGATGAAAGGTATTTTAATAAACTGCACATCCGTTGAAGTGTATATATGTGTGTGTGTCTGTGTATAATTTTAATGTACATCATACGCTGAGTGATTTGTTGCTTTTGGAATAGGTCAGATAACTTTGTGAATAGTGTTAAGTCTTTCCAAGGGACTATTGCTCATTCTAGCTAATGAGCCATTTTACTTTTCATTTGTCTACATCTCTCTAAGGGGCGCTCACACTGCTATTGTTTTCAATCAAGGCGTTCACATCGAAAGCGATGCGCAAGAAAGAAACTTTCCCTGCATCGCTTCATGACTTATCCTACCAGCAGCCAATCAGATAAAAATAGGAGGCTCCTTTCCCCAAGAGAAGACCACCCTGACAGATCGAACAAACAAGATGGAGGAAGAAAAGTTGATGTTGTATGTGTCCGAGCACCCAGAGCTGTTCAAATTCAACTTTATTTTATTTCAAACAAAAAAAGTCAGTTTTCCAATGCATGCAATTGCATAGTACATTCTCCCACAGTAATTCACCACCTCTTTAGTTTTAGATCTGATTGGATTGATAGCAGAACTCTTTTGAACATTAGTGACATGCATAGAGGATAGCCTGTGAGCGTTGCTAGAGTCCTGCAGTATTCCACGAGTGAGGAGGAGAATAACCAGCAAGCACACGAAGGGCTCCAGCGGACTGGTTACGAGATCACGCTTTGCAAGCATAATTGTAAACGTCAATCACATGGCTTCAGTGCATATTATTTAGTCAGTGTGGATAGGCAGTTAGTTAACATTTAATTATTATGAGTTTTATTCCATAACAATGTTGCCTGTTCTAGAAGTGTCAGTTAATTGTTTTTCACACTCCACTACACTTATTATAATGAAGCCAGATACTACGTTAGAACTGCATATGAAGAGATTTCATTGGCTCAGGAGAAGGTGATGATTGATTGATGATAATTAAGCAGATTTTTTGCGGGGCTGAAAAATCCACTGCTCCCTGTTCCTTAAGAGATGTGTTATTGGATTGATCCTGTGCCAGCTTCAGAGCTTCCGACCTCAGTTAAATCTGCCCAGAACTGATAACGCTTTTATATATCTCATCTGTAGATCTGGAAGTGAAGACCTGATGGAAGAGATCCAGACAACTATGGAGGGAAAATAGCTAACCTATGTGGTATAGCTGTCGAGACATAGGCTTCCTCCCACTTTTACACCTGCTCGCACCACGTTACATGCTCTGTTATTCCCTACAGCGTTAGGAAGCTGCTATATTCAAGCCCTATCAACACGAGGAAGCGAAAGAGAACCAAAGAAGAGCATTGGCTGTCTGGTCCGTTTAGCTCTGTCGTCATTTACCCTGTCTAATAGAATCTAACTCAGTCCAGGGTAAAACTGGGACTTCCTCGTGATTTTAAAACGCTCACCGTAATCTTCCACTTTATATAGCGCCTTTCACAGCCAAAGCATGAAACAAAGAACAGCTGGAACAAAAAAGAAAGGCAATTCAGTAAACCATTACAGGTGACAGAAAGGATATCTCTGCCCTACTCGATTACTGCGTGTTGTCCTCGGCAGAAATGTACTGTTAAACAGTATTTTGTGAGCCCCTGAAAAATACATGTTGAAATGGAGCAAGCCTAATTGTAAGTCTCACCTTGCCCAGAAATGTGTCTAGGTTGAAGAGTATTTGTTCAAAGTCCTAGCTTGTGATTGGTATCAGTGCAACTTGGTTTCAGGCCACTGCATGGCACACCAGGGGAGACTTGGGGTTTGATACAGCAAGGTTGTCTCAAACTAGGTTTCTTGGAACCAGATTTCAAGCCACTGTTCCTGAAAGAGGCTTTGTGTTCCCTCAGCTTTAGTCAGAACTGTGTTCTAAATGGCTGGGAACTTGCAATATTATTTATTTCATGAGGAACGCCACATAGCTGATATTTTCTACATGTGTTTTAAAGATCTTGACCGTTGGGTGCTAGTAATACCCTAGGTGTTAAAAGTCTTGCCACATTCGCAGTGTAATTGAATCCCGATGGGGAGAAGCATTTACTTACACCATGAAACAAAAGAGCTAAATGGATTCCATATGGCCACATATTTTAAACCTGGAAATTGTGATTACTGTCAAATCGGATTTAAACTGCACAAGCAATTTTTTTTTAATTATTTTTTTTAAAGAAAACTTTGAAAAAAAAGTTCGGTTCTTTTTTTTTTTTTTTTTTTTTTTTTTATGGTTCGTTGTGATGCGAGCCGGATCTGTTTTAATATATATATATATATATATATATATAGCAGTCCTGAAACCATTACAACACCCAGTTTTCATTATTGTTACTGAAATGAGTCATTACCAGAAACATCTCATAAAACGGAATATATGACAAAACAATTCCATCAATGCAGGCTGATGAAGATGAATAGGGCATTGCACCAACAGAACAACCAACAAGAGGAAAAATTTTATTGGAAAGCACAGATGTTGTCTATTTTTTGGTTTTGTTTTGTTTTATATACAATTTTGAAAGTGCTGGAAAACAAAAGTATAAATCATAACACTTCACAGCAAAAAAAAAAAAGATCTCTCTGGTACCCCATCAAATTACCACTAGAATTTAGTCAGTCAGTTTTGTGTTATTGGAACGAATATAAAATGGTATTTTTTTGACACATTTCAAGCAGTGTTTGATATTTAATACTACAGTAAATACAATGCTTTCACTATGGTCTACCACAGTATATACCGCAGTAAACTTATTCCAGTTCTAAAATCTATTTTTTATAGAACGGAAATATGAAATAGACCAAATGTGCCGCAACCACTGAGATTAAACAAGAGGCAGAAAGAGTAGATTAGAATCGCACGACAGGGTCCCAGTCATTTGGTAACTGCTTGTAATTGGAAATCAATAACTGCTGAATCGGTGTAGTGGGAAGGATTTCAGCTGTGGCAGTGCTCTGTCGTGAACCTTTTCTTCTGGGTTATCAACACTGGGGATTAAATCTGTGAGTTGCGACTCCAATCTCAGTCTTTTCTGCCACACAAGTTTTAACAAAAAGGATTAAAATGATGAGAAAAAAAAAAAAAAACCCAGTCGCTATTGACTGGTAACCCAGTAGAAAGTGATCTGGAAAGGGTCGGCCGACTGCATTTCTCCTCCAGCCCACACCCAGCGCTGGTTTAATTAGCTGGGAGCCAGGAGGTCTATTGTTTGACTTAGGAGGAAATGAAGGAGCCGCCTCAGTAACGATGAAGCTTGGCTGATCACCTTGAACGCTGGAATTGCTTTTTAGAGACACTACTGTTGTCATGCAGACAGCAGCAGCTGACCTAACAGACTGTGTCCAGTAGATCATTGAAGCAACGGATAGTTCTTGTGCTTGATAGGTCCTTATTTGAAAATGCATCTGTGATGGTTTCAGGTTGACTGGTTCTTACTCAAGGTACCATAGATATTCATACTGAAAACATTTGTCATGGCGCTTGTGTGATTTTTATTTATAATACTGGAGCATACTGTTAAATTACTTGAACTGTTAAGGATATCCTGTTTGCTGATGAAATTAAAGTCCTGTTGTATGTTTCAAGTTATGAAGCACGCGGGCAGCGTGAATTGGAGCGGGTTGATCCCAAGATACCAAGTTACATTCAACTGCACTTTACTGACATTTAACCCACTTACTTCAAAGACGGATTTTAACAGCAGAGAAAAAATACAAATACAGATCCTAGAAGAATACCAGAGACGGCAACCTGAGCACCATGCACTGTGAATTCCACCTGCGATCTGATGCCTCGACACAAAAAACAGGACTTTTCAACAACTTCGGCTGTAATCCTCTTTAAAAGGTGGATTCTGTTCTTTGGCATCCCCCCCTGTATCAGTAATCTGGTTTGGGATCCTCCTTTGAATAGCCGCCTGCTTCCATGTGTGCGCAAGTGGTCTGATTTCCCTGATTGCCGCGAGGTGTTGTTGTATTGTTATCGCCAGAACCCTGTTTGTTTTCTCAGCGACACAAACTGTTTGGCTTGTTAATGCTGCCCTAATCCAGAGCTCTCTGGAGGAATCTAAGCCTGCTGATAATCGCATTCTGCAGCCCCAGCCTTCCAACACAGGGCGCGGGAAGCAGCTGCCTGGAACCATGGAGAGGGGAGAAGGGATATGCAGTTTGAACTCTTGAAGTGCTATGTTTGATTGCTTGACTTCTCTTTCCTGTACTACTCCAGCACTCTGCAGTTTTTACTTTTGTTATTTTTTCCTCCACTAGAAGAGCCGTCTGTAGTTCTGACTTGAGTGATCTGTCCTAGCTCTGGATGCAGGTCAGTGCAATGGTACAATCTGTCATTCTAAAAGTAACGTACAGGAAATCTGTTGTAATTGAGACCAGGGGGTATTGTCAGGATAACATTTCTTTGACAGGGTCCTCAAGTGGCTCACCTGGTAAAGGTGTGGTGTGCAGGGTGAGTTCAGCAGCGAGGGGAGCGCAGCAGCTTGCCGATCTTTGCTGAGGATTAGACCGGGAACTGCATTGCATTGGTGCTCTAGCAGGTTAGGGAGGCAAAATCTGCAAGGACTTGCAGTTCTTTTTAAAATGGAAGTATAGCTATGGCCAAAAGTTTTTTGCACCTCCTAGAATTTTAGGATTGAGCTATTAATTTAAAAAATAAAAATTAAAAAAGAAATTCATAAACTATAAGCCATAATGGTAGTACAGTGTTTCATATTAGGTTTTGAAATGTCACATTATTCAATTTGTCAGTTTTTCATTGTGTTTGGAAAACTACAAAGCGGTTTGTAATTCAATATGTTAATGTGACATTATTCAGCAGGTTTCATTCCACTTTATGAAGCAAAATTAGTTAAATTAGATGCAAAACCTTTGGCCATAGCTGTGTATTAAAATATAAAGCTTCTGATGCAATCAGGCTCCCAAGTGGTTTTAGGTGCAAGCCTCAGGTGGAGTTCCATTCCACAGGCTTTGGTAGATTAAATGGGCTTCACCTGACTCAAAGGAAACCAACAGCCCTGTGACATTACATGCTTCCTGGAGAGCAGTGTCTATGGCCATATAAGTAGCATTTCTCTGCTTCGTGTCGGGTAGGTACTGCATGTAATTCTTCGTGTTACTGCTGTAATGCAGCACGGGTTCCCAGCCGAGACTTTACTGAGAACAGCTTTGCTCAATAAAACCTTAACAGATTGCTTATTGATCCGTGCTGCAATGCCGACAGTAAAACATACCTCCTTCCTTGTCTGTGAGCAGCTGAAATGTGCCACACTGTACCCCCGAACACTGTTCCTTTCCTCTGTGATCGCTCACTAGCATCGCTGCTACCTGCTCTTTCCCATTTTGCATAGCAAGCTAATGTCCTTTCCCTTCATGCCTCCATGGCTAGTGGACAAATTGTTGCTTTCTTGTGTTGCGTCGCTCTGCTCATGTAGAGCTTGCTTGTGGTAATCAAACCCTCCCCTGCTGTTGCAGATAGTAGCAGGGGGGTGCAGTTATAACTATCGTAAACTTACATTAAGCAAATTTGTGTTTTAAATGTAGCAAGTGTGCAGAAACTATGGAACATTGCTGTAAACATTCACTCAGGCATCGTATATTAGTGTTGAATGGGACGTGGTTGTGGGAGTCCGTATTTGTGTTTTTTTTTTTTTTTTTATTCAGTGCATATTTTTTTTTTTTTTTTTTTTAAATGACCTTGAAATTAGAAAAATAACACACTTGGGCCTACAGAGAATTGGATGCACATGAGAATGGGAAACCCATCAGCGTAGCAATTGTTTACTTTTGCTCTTTCGCGCTCTCTTCAACACCCACCACAGACACACAAACAGGCAGGTTTATATACAGATCTCCGAATTAGCAACACGTGAATCAATTTGGAGATGGCCACATTCTCCACAAGACTTGAGGGATGGAGCCTAAACCCCATCTTCGCTGCCAAACTATAACAAGCAAAAATGCTTGTTTTAAATGAACACAAAATACATTTAAGTACAACACCGCTAACAACACCTGTTTTAAATAAACACCAAACAATACATTTCACATAAGTACACACAATACTATTATTTACAAACCGGACATTCCCCTGCCCCTCTGATTACATACAGGGCTCTCATTTGCCCTGCCACAATACCCTATAGGAAATATTGCATTACCGGACGTCACTTGTTCTAAAGTACCCTTTAGACAGTAACCCTCCACGACGATCAGGTGGGGAGGGAAATAGACACTAAAGCAATTCAAGACAGGGAAAGGGATTGTAAGGCTGGTAACCCATTACAACAACCTCCAGTCTGCTCATTGTGAGCAGGGTTAATGAACACTTTGCGAGGAATCATCGTTCTTTTCCGTTTTCTTCTCCAAGCTCCAGACAGACAAATATGCCACGCCTTGTGATTTTGTTTTGTTTTGTTTTGTTCTTTGACTGTGGATCCGTCTCCCCCTGGATTTTATGAGTGCGGAACAATGGCTTGTAGGAAAAGCAAAGCAATAACTGGAGAGGTAATGGGATTATGCAAATGGTAGCACTCTTAAAGCGCCCATTTGAAGTGGTTAGTGGAGATTATGGAAATCTTCAGCGAGGCTGAGCCAGGCAGAGTGGAAATGAAAGGCGGAAAAAAAATAAAATGGGTAAACTTGTCAGCAGTTGAGAGAAGAGTAATGGAGGGGCTGTCAGGTGCTGGGAGAGGGGGGGGTCTGATGAATCTGGTTCATTCCGTCTACACTGCTCCAGACAGTTGTAGCACGTTATATTAAGCACATGTATACAGACACTCCCTTCCAGTGAGTTATGCATGTTACAATCATTTTTCATTCTCTATGTCATGGAGTGCTCTGGGGCGGGCCAGTTGCCAGTGCTGCATTGGCGTCTCTGTGATCACACAACATATATTGGAGAACAGCCAATTCCCAGAGTAGACGGTAAGATATTTGCATATTACCTGTAACCAGTACCGGACTTCTCACTTGGCAAGACGTGAATCGTTCAGGTTTTTTTTTTTTTTACCTTCAGATAACATTCAGCTTAAAATAACTGTCAGCAATGATTTTTAAAGCAGACCTGAGATCGCTTTTCCTGCTGAACACCATTTACTTTTGTAAGATCGTAAAGGTCACTTTATAAATATAACTCAGCTCCCAGTATTGCCCTGTATGCACGAAGGATCCCGATTCCTACAGTCACCGGTCCAGCTGAGCATGTGTTTGTGGCATGTGTTCCTAACCTAGCAGCCTGGAGCAGTGGCATGTTTTGTATTGTAAGTTATTGGCAGGTGGAATAAGAGTGATCTAGTGATGCCAAGATCTTCATTTTTACATTAAGAGTAAAATGATGAGTCTATTTGAATGAACTCGTACAGCTGGGTTTGTATTGCTTAGGCTTCAGGGCAAGGAATGCTGTACTGGAAGGCTGAAGAGCTGAGATGGTGTGTGCTGTTGAGAACCGAGAGTGCCGGATGATAGGCAGAGCTCCACAGAATAAGGCTGTCATTTAATCTGAGGGATCCTATGAGGACAACTTGAGACTGCTGTGTGGGGACACAGAGAAAATATTATCTCCGGAGGATGAATGCTTTCCAGATAACTGGCAAGTGAAGCTCGACATCCCGTCCTGCACCCTCCCGCTCTGATTGCCACATTCCAAACATGGGGCAAGAAAATAAACACGCTTCAATTCGGCACGTGAAAGTAAACATGTCTTAATTATGTTTACAGATTTTTTTTTTGTAAGACTGCATTATCCTTTGTTGTAATTCTTCCTGGTTTGTTTAATAGGGTGTCAGCTGTTGGTAGAATTGCTGAGCAAGCCCTTCTGTCCAGTACGTAGAGCATTGCTAGTCTGGAGACCCGAAGAAGTACTGTAAGCCAGCTGCATGGGTTCACATTGTCATGACTCCTGTAGTAAAGGTGTGTTCCTTTGGTTTCAAAATCTTTTTCCAATGTGATTGGAACAACTTCCAGGAATGTAAGGGGCCAGCTTTGGCCACCCCTTGACTAGATGTTTGAGCAGAGCAAATGCCAGCAATACAAAAGGAAACTTGATCCGAAGTAGCTGTTCGCTAGTCACTGGCCCTTCAATATAGACACTTGGGCTGATCTAGCAGATGTTGCATACAGTATGAATACGGCAGGCAACTGGAACTGAAGAGCCGGCACAAAACTGACTTATGTCCTGAAAGTTAAACAAAGAATTTTGAGTGATTTCAATCAAACCACTCAGAATGATTGCTAGCATTATAAAAAAAAATGTATAGGGGACATTTAAAAAAAAAAGCAAACCGATTAAAATGTAATTTGAAACGACTCAAGTTAAACGGCTGTACAGAAGCACTATGCACTGAAAGCATGGGGGGACGTTTCCAGCTGCAGACCAGCTTGGAGTACAGAGCTGCTTTATAGTGCTGATCTCCATAGCCTGTTTTAAAGTTGAGAAGGGTTCTGAGGAGCAGAGAAAATGCATATTTTAACCCTGATTGCTACATCTTTTAAGGGGAGGTGTGACTGCAGGGACCCCCTCCGTCCCTGTAAGCTGGCTAGTTTGCTCCCAAGTGATTTTGCAGAATGTTTATTCAAACTGGGACTGCTCTGTTCATTTACTGACTTCTCCCAACGCGATAACCTTGACAGAGAAACAACAGGAGCTAACCTAGAGAGTTAACCTAGCACCACGCACTCGCACGCATGCAGGCACACACACACACGCACACGCTACACATCTATAGCACACTGCTCATTATACAGTACACCACATTTTGCTATAAAGAAGATACGACATGTGCATTTCCTTTTTGTTTTAAGGGTCAAACAATTGGGAATCCTAATGCGCTCGTCGTGTCCAATACCTTCTGTCTGTCATACCTGGTGAACACAAACTGCCTTAACTTTGCACTAACCTTCACCAAACTTTTACTGTACACTCCTAGCCCCCTTTCGACATTTCAGATTGCATTTTTCTATAAACCCTCTTTGATTTTGTATATTTGTAACCATTCTTCCACTGTACAGTTATTACATAATTGTGAGGACCCTCTGTATGGGCGTGCACTGGTAATCTTTATTTTTGATGCATTGTGTGTACACAATGTTATAAAGGATTCTAATAGAATGACTGGGTGAATACAGCTTTTCGGAGTTCTGGAACAGCCCCCCTTTCGTTCAGGTGTCCCAGTTTCTCGTACCCCAGACCTTTGCACAATGGCAGGTTAAACAAAGCTGTCTGAATCTGACCTGACCACCAGCAGCCACTTCTACACTGTTCCCTAACAGAAGAATCCCTTCGTTTGCTTGGCTTCGCCACACACAGGGAAGAGTTTTGGCTTTCCCTGGTGCGCAGCTGTGTTCAAATGCCAGCCATCCCCTTCTCAACTTTCCACACTGACAATCTCTGTTTCTAACAGTGAGATTTGAGTGTTATAGAAAAGGTTACCAGTATGGAAAGTGAAAACAGGGTTTTTTTTGACAACGTGATTATTTTTCACACATGTCCCGTCTCCCTGCACAGAAATGCACAGAATTCGCTTCCTAACTGTATCTGACACATGAGCTGTAAATATATCAGGTCAAAGTTTTAGTGTTGTCTGGTTTTTGGGGAGTTTTTCACTTATTTAAACATCTCAATGTGGAACAATATTGAATGTGGTACCAGTGTTAACAGTATCCATTGCAGAATCTCTACAGTAACATTGGATAGACCAGTGCTTATCAGGATAGTCATTCCACATTGGTAGTAAATTCATTAGTACCACTGCAACAGGACGCATTGCTTATTGATGTATTTTTTGCATAGATTTATATATATATATATATATATATATATATATATATATATATATATATATATATATATATATATATATATATATATAATATATATATATATATACACACACACACACACACAAACAACTATATATATATATATATAGAGAGAGAGAGAGAGAGAGAGAGAGAGAGAGAGATGCCAAGATATTTATTTGTATAGGTATCTGATCTAGATGTTGGTCCTAGTGTTTACAGTAGTAACTACACAGTGTAAGGTTATTTATTTAAGAATCTGTATTTATTTGTAGTCTATTCAATGTACACCATAGTGTTGCGCACATGTAGTCTTATACAAATACTGTAGTCCTGTATTTTGATGGAGTGCTTCTTGTTCTGGGTTTAGAGTGTGTAATAAATGAGTCCAAGATCAGTGCTAATGGGATCTGCGAACCATCATTGTGGGGTCATGTTTTCTAGACTGTACTAAACCTCTTTAGGGAAAAGTCCTTTCCCTTCACTCCTCTCTGGTCCCACCTGTTCAATTTAAAGTTTAAAAGTTTATCACCTTCCCACTCCCCCTTGATATGGACATTCATTAGCATGTGTTGGGAATTTCAGAATCTGAGCGCACATGGAGGTGGTCTGTCAGTAGGTTGCACTTTCCATTTTCATAAATGTATATTGAACTTTGTGAGTTGTTTTTAGCATTATTAACTGTAGTTAGTTATGGATGATGTGCAGAGAACCGATTGTCGATTTCAATGAGCCTGCTGTCAATGTAAGCCTCGGTGACCCTTTATTTATTTTTTTTTTTATAAAACTGGCACTTGTAATATTTTTAAATAAAATTAAAAAATCTGAATCCATTCAGAGATCAAATCCACTCGATCAAACAGACCAAAATATGATTTCCATGACTCTGATAAAAGGTTACAAAAGTTATTTAAAGTAAACTAATTGCAAAAATGTGCAGATGTCTGTTTTTTTTTTTTTTTTTTTTTTAAAAACAGGTTTTTAATGAAGCTCAGTGTGTGGGTTCTCTGTGTCACAGCACTGGCATTTGGATCAGAAGTGTGTGATTTTTTTCCTCAGAGCAGCACTGCAAAGCCACAAATATTTAACAGAAAGAGTGACGGCAGCACCAGCCGTGCCCCACAAGAAGCTGGAAACGCAGCCCTGCGATGAATCTTAACCCGTGATGGTTTACGGCATGCTTGCATTGTAATAACCAGGACTGTAACAGTCATCTCATCCCATTAACACATCATTCTTAAATTCGATTCTCAGACTTTGTTTTAGGGTGAAAGCATCATACTGCAAATTAAAATTGTGTGCAATAGGCATCGGACTTGAGATATGAAGACTGAACTACTCCATCACCCTCTAAAAGAAAGGGTGCTCCTTACATCACCCCCTAACAGAAAGGGTGCTCCCTCCAGTCCAGGGTAGGCTTGAGGCACAGACTTACAGTAACAGCTCCCCCTCCCCCTCCCTCCAAGAGAAAGGGAGCTCCCTCCAGTCCAGGGCAGATTTGAGACACAGACTGAACTCCTCCCTCATCGCCCCCCCCCCCCCCCCCCCCCAACCCCTTACTTTAAAGAGAAAAGATGGAGAGTCAATGGGTTTCCATCTCCATCAATCCCCACAAGCAATGAAATGCTACAAAACGAAATGAGGATTGGTCAATAAATGGGAGTTGTTGAAACCTTCAGATTAATAATAATCTCGGATCTCATGGCCATCCCACTCTAGGTAACACAGAACTGATCCCAGCCTGCAAATTGAAAATGCACGCTAGGATAACCACATTTTTTCTTTTTGTTGCCCTGCCATCATCGACAACAAATAGTCTGCCTAGGGGTAGGCAAGCAGGCTGCTCAGGAGTCGTCGTAATGATAGAATAGTGGACTCCTTCACTGAGCGAATCTATATGTAAATCCACGCCATGCCTGAGTGGGGCCAGCTTGTGAACAGTCGCTTAGCGTTACAAATAGACCTGCTGTCCTGCTGGTCAGACCCGACCCTGTCTGCTTTCCTTGATTCTCTCGTCTCTGGCTAGTAGTTACTTACCTCTCCCTGACACAATTCATAGATTAAACTGCAGAGAGGTTGGGAAGGCATTGATCTTTTTGCACTTTCTGCTGGGGGGAAAAAAATATATATTTCCCTGTTGGCATGCTTGTGTCCCTGTTGGCACGCTTGAGTCCCTGTTGGCAAACTTTTATTCTTTCATTCATTCATTCATTCAGTCGATCATTCTGTAGTTTTTAATGGAAGTCTCTTGGTAACCATATTAGGCAGTATATTGAAACAAAATAATTGTATGAGTCTGCCCTGCATTTCCATTTGTTAGGTAGTTCTGTGTACATGCAGCATTAAAAGAAGCAGGTATGGAAAACATGGGTTTATTTCATCTGGTGCAATACCTGGGTAAAGAACGTTCTGTTTGAATGTCTTACTTTCAGGTAGTCTTGAACTTCCTTGGTCATTTCACTTGGAGAGTCAAGACCACCTGCGTCCAGCAGTTACTGACCTGCTTCAACCCTGATCTTTTGGTAGCTCCACTTTCCTAATATCACAGCTCTATGCTGATTTTAAAGGCATTGAGCAAAAGTCGTCTGCTTGGACATTTCAAGTTTTGCAGAAATCTGAAGGGCAGTTTGAGTCATCCCATCTTAATTTAGCTGGCCTGACTTGTTACCTGTATACAGTGGCAGGTGGAAAAAGCTTATTGTGACTCAAACTGCTCTGCAGTGTCTACTCTTCATCCCTGGTTTTGTGTCACAATTCATGATTTGATTGTCTGAAGTGCTGGATGATCGTTAAGTTCTGCAGTACTCCCTCATAATCAAAAGCAAGCTGATGCTGAAAAACAAGCCCAAGCACTTACCAGAACGAAAGTGGTGTCCCATTGCATTGCAGTTCTCTTATCCCTTACAGAACAGAAAAATACCATCCATTACAATCCCAATGCATTACGCTGAAGAAACCCCAGCAGAACCATTTGCAGACTGCAGCATTAACAGCAATTTGGGACACACATTGCATTGTTAGCTGTGCATTGTCTGCTACTTTATTTGGTTTGGAAGTCTGTATTGGTTGATCCCATTGGGGGTCAAAATATGAACATGTCTGACAGTGGTACCATTCTACCAGTGTAATAGCATTGTAGCTGCTCTTGTGCTCCTTGGTAAAGAACCACCAAAGTGCTATTTGTGCCCGTTTTCTGCATTGTCAGGTGGATAATGGCAGTATATGAGCAGCCTTTCTATGCTAACGGAAGCTGTTGAGTTTTCGCTATAGTATATTGAGAACATTTCCCTTCTGATGGTCCTGCAGTATATCATAGTAAAAACATAAAGTGTAGCAAAGCATGGTGAAAACACGGGCAGGCAGAGAAAGCAGTTTGATAGAAATGTTTAAATAGAACGTGCTACTTTAATGGAGTGCTGTATTGATGCAACCAGGAAAAATAATCCATATTGTATTTAGAACTTAGAGTGGCTCTTGAACCTTCACCCCACTTCCATACACTTACACGTTGCAGACTTTACCATGAAAATGCTACATTAGACATGCCATTAATACCAATCAACGGTCAGGCCTTTCCGATGAAACTTTCCATTAGATATTGTCAAACAAACTGCCTGTTTTCAATGAAAGGCCCTGGCTTGAGCCAATAAGTGTGCTTTGCCTTTAAACTGATGCAGTGCTGAGCTCTGTTGTTGTTGTATTATGTTGTCGTGCTGCTGCCAGCAGCGTACCCTGTGAGTGAGCTGCTTACCTCTCAGTGGACATTCTGACCACAGAAATCGTTTTTATTTAATGCATACATAAGCAGGCCAGCTGTCTATATCATGCATGTCTCCTGGAGAGCTGTGCCGGTGAGCTGCCCCTCTCTCTCCACCCTCTGTGAGAGGCAGTGACGGGAGGCAAGTAGACTTCACTCATGGAAATGTGTAGGTTGCGTTCATCTTTTCTAAAAGGACACTTCTCACTTAGGTTCAGGCCAAAGCAGTTTGATCTTATACAAAGTAGGTGACTGTAATCCCCCCTCCCACGTTTGGGGATGTCATTTGTTTTTAAGTTAATGTTTTGAATAAGCCTTCTCCTTGTATCTGTGTTGTATTCCAAACTAATGGAATAAGCTGATAGATTTGAAGACCTTCAAGGAGAGGAGACAAGGAGACTTGTAGTCAAAACGTTTGTCACGAAAGTTATGTTTTTTTTTTAGTATTTCTAAATTAAGCACGACCAAGTGTTTAGTAGTTCTGGAAGATTCTATTTATGCAGGTGTCTCTGGCTAAGAGAACACCCCTCAGGAAGCAAGCAAAGTGTTCTTCTAGCCGAAGTGTTCTCTAAGACCGAGTTAGCCACCAGACACAATGTGACTCAATAAATAAATTATTTAACAGAATGGTGAAGCAGCTAACCACAACGGGAAACGCCATATTTCTCAGCGACTTGTGTCTCATTTCAGGTTTTTTTCAAGAGCTCGAACCATTTTTTGCAGCAAGAGAAACAGCGGCGAATTTTGGTGGTTGTTTACAGGCCATTTTGTAACGCTGAGGTGCTGTAATAAAAAAAAAGTGTGTTCTAGAAAGTTCTAGAAATGCGTTCGAGTTCATCTTTGCCCTTGCCCTATAATAACCCCATATCTTATATAACTTGTTTTTGTCACGTTTATATAACTTGTTTTGGTTAGAATGTTCTAGGGAAAGGAATGGTTTATTCAGAGGGCTGAGCCTCGAGGGAGTGATCTGGCCAATTACTCTCTCGCATGCAAAAGCCTAACTTGGTAAGTTATAAAGGGCGGGGTTCTCCTCTGCTCTGATGAGAGTCAGCCGTGAGGATTAGCGCGCAGTCCTGCTCGGTAATTTCTTGGAGACAGCTGCTTTCTCTTACCAGGGTCGAAGGGCTCTCCCGATCCGCTTGGAAGGGTAAGAATTAGTTCAGTTGCGTCTCATGGATTATATTGATCTGTGATTAATATAATCTTTGTATGTAACCTTGTTGGGTTGTGTCCCGTTAGGGATATCGTTATTCTCAGTATAGCATCTGTGTATGTAACTGCGTGTGTGTGTGTGTGTGTGAAATAATAAAGGACCTTTTAAAATTACTCTGTGAAGTAATTGTCTTATTTACTTCCACATCAACTTCCTTTTAAATTTAAAGTAATTAAATTTCACACAACAGGTGCACTCGTGGAAATCAGAATACAAAACAATTCAGTGATATGACGGCAGCTCTGGAAAGATTTAATAAACCAATCGGTGACCCTCAAGACACTCTCGCGATGACGAGTCGCTTTAGAAATGACTGAATAAACCATTTTAATTTAAGTTTCATGATGAGTTATCAGGTTACAAAACATTACTGTATCCGTTGTGAACGAATCACTATCTGTGCCAAGAAGATATGCTTTTAAGTGAAGTTCCTGTTCCTTCTTCCGGTGCATTTTCAAAATGGGAAAAATCCATTTCACCTCAAGGGTGTACCCTTAGGCGGTGTTCCTATGTGAGGAGACTACTGTGTATCTCACTGTCCCTGATATGGCCTTTGGATTTTGAAGTAGAGAGTCTCGTTCAAGGCTCTTAATGGATTTGAAACGACTACATGACGATCAGTAGTCTTTTGTAGAAGCATCAGTCAAAACTGATGATCTATTCAAACATGATGTGTTTAATGAGCACAAAGATACTATATAGACTATACCTTCCTTCTTTTCATCTCTTTTAAATGTATTTTCTATTATGCAGCCATCTTTTTCGTTTCAGTAAATTAAACTTATTGTTTCTTTACTTTTATATATGTATATAGTGTGTATGTGTGTGATTTATATATATATAAAATCACACACACGCTGTACATATATATTACACACACATATTTTTTTGGAATGGCTCCTTTAGAACTATAACATTAGACAGCTGTGTTCTATAATATAAGAAGTGGTGATAGACTAGGAGGAGCATGGATTCATGCGTTGCGCAGTAACATTTTCAACATTTGTAGTTTTACTTTTGGGCAACAGAAAGAACAGATACAAAAGAGAAATACTGTTTCTTTATTAACTTCAACAGAGTCCCTCTAGTTTCTGTGGTTGTAAGGTATCTGTTTTATTCTTTCTTTTACTCTGTTCCACAGTATTCTATTCATCCTAATATGTACTCTTTTATTATTTATGTTGTGTCTTTACTTTTTCATTCCAGTATATAATAATGGATGTGATGCTGTTCAATACTCTTTCAACACTGTGGATCCACCTACCGGCATAAAGGTCTACAAAACTGCTCTAGCAGTATAGGAAAGAGAACTCCACTCAACATTGCAGAGCTCTCTAGCAATATAGGAAAAAGAACTCCACTCAACACTGCAGAGTGCTCTAATAGTATAGGAAAGAGAACTCCACTCTCAACACTGCAGAACACTCTAGCAGTATAGGAAAGAGAACTCCACTCTCAACACTGCAGAGCGCTCTAGCAGTATAGGAAAGAGAACTCCACTCTCAACACTGCAGAGCACTCTAGCAGTATAGGAAAGAGAACTCCACTCAACACTGCAGACTACAGTATGAACTCCACTCTCAACAGCAGCGCTCTAGCAGTATAGGAAAGAGAACTCCACTCAAAACAAGTGAACTAATTGAATATATGCTATCTGTGCCCTTTTTTTCAGTAGAAGACACTTTCTGTAAAATTACTTTGTGCTGAACAAGTTGAATGTTTTTGTATTTGTGATTAAAAAAAAAAAAAAAAAACATTGAATAAAATGTATTAGCATTGTTTGGCCAAGTGCTTTGTCAGTTTAAAAAAAAAGGGGGGGAGTTTTAAAAATGAATTTAGAGCAAACTGTCAAAATCTATAAGTGGGGGTGGAATGATATGAAAGAAAAAAAGAAGTTCAAACCTATTTGAACATTTTCTTTTTAGAATAGGAGGGGGGGGTGAGTCAGAGTCAAACAAAAAATGGAAACATTCTGTAAAAACACAGGACTTAATTTGCTGCCCATTGGAATACCCTGTCTCAGCCCCCTGCTTTTTCTATTTTTTTTTTACAACATGGGATTTGATGCTTCCACGGTATAATTGTGAAAGACAGGCAGATATAAATTATTCATTCGCTGGGTTATTTTCTGCATACTGTACAAGCGCAAGCAGAGGAGAGCGAAGGGAGGGGTGGAATTCCGAACAGGCTACAAAGACAGACCGAGCAAGAGTCGAAAGATGCTGGTTAGGGTTATAGATATTAGACGCCATTGGACCACAGACTGTGGGTTTGGATCTCCTGTCAAGGGGCTGAAACTCAAACTAGCTGGGGATCTTAAATGAGTTGGCCTGATTGTTTCTCAGGAGGCTAGTTTTGTACTCTGCGGTTGGAAAAATATATATTTGACAAGGGGCTGGAGTTGGCAGCCCAGTCCCACAGCTTTACTGCAATATGGAGGAAACAGACGCCCCTAACAGTATAAGTCTGTCTCTATGGAAACTCGGGGTTAGTAGGGTATAGCTGCTCACTCCCGTAGCTTAGGGGGTTGTGGTTTTGCAAACATCTGTGTTGAATAGTGTAGCGGTTAGAGGATTGGACTGCAGTGTGGAAGGCCGTGAGTTTGAGTAACTCATTGAAATAAAGAAAGCAAGCGCTGGGCTGGAGTGTGGAAGGTGGTGGGTTTGAGTACCTTGGTGGTTAGAGAAAGAAATAAAGCAAGCGCTGGGCAGTAGTGTGGAAGGTGGTGGGTTTTCAAAGTTCAGCAGTTTGATAACGAAAGCAAGTAGCAGTGTTTAATGTAGTGGTTTTGAGTAGCTCATTGGTCATAGTGTCAAGCCTTCTAGATTGACACTGAACTGTTCAGTCTCCAGAGATCTGAGGTTTCAGGGGCTTGATGCCAGTTCCCATCTCTTTGAGCTTGCTGTGCACCAGGTCCATTCTGGACAGAAATCTCTTTTACTATCCCTGTGCATCGCTCTGGGCAGCTCACAGTGATCAGGAGTGCATTAGCTACATCCCTGGAGGTACATTAAATGCTACAGCTTACTTGTGTCCTGTTCACTGTTGAGTTTAAAAAAAAAAAGAAAGATTTCCAAGTTTGTGCAATTACCCGACCGGCACGGAGTACCGGGTTTCATTTGAAAAAAGCTTCCTGTGTTTTTATCATTAAAAATGAGCTGCTGTAATGGCTTCAAGGGCACAGAGCCGGCTGTATCTCGGTCATTGTTTTTGTTTGCAGCACACAGAATCTGCAGCATGTTTTCAGATTTTCCAAGCCCCTGGGTCAACTTCCCTGTTTGAAATGTATCCAGGAAATCTTTCTTCATATGATTTCCATCCGTTCTTACACATGTTTCTAGAAGGCTCTTTTTGCGAGTGAATTTTGAATGCTGTGTTTTTCTTCCCTGTGGAAGGCACACGATGAACGCAGTTGAGAACACTGGAGTCCACAGCAGCAATCGGGTGATATAAAGTAGAGACCAAACGTAACTTCAACCCTTCCACTGCTCTTTGGCATCCATAACCTGACTCACTGTGTGTTACCCTGAGCAGGTCACTTAACCTCCTTGTACTCAGTCCTCCTTGTACTCAGGATGAGGCGTAAAAGCTGAGGTCCTATTCTAAGTGACTCTGCAGCAGTAGCAGTTGTTGATGTCGCTTTGGCTAATTAATTCATTAATGTTCCATGGCCACCAGAATCTACTGCCTAACTCTCTAATTGAAATATGAATGACACTTTCCAGCATCTTGTGCAGTCAGTGCCACGCTGTAGCAAGACTGTGATCAGGATAAATAGTGACCTATCCTGAAGTTAAGCTCCAGATAAGTGATCTCACAGTGTACAGCTATGTCAAAACTTTAGGCTTGACACATCATTTAAAAAACAAACCTTAGATATTTTATCTAACATCCTGTAATCAAAGACTCTACAAAATGATGTTGCAAAAGTCTACTGGAAGCCGTAACAAAATAGTACAGTATTTCATGTTAGATTTTCAAAAATGTAAAATTTTTCAATTCAGTTTTTCGTTCAGTTTATAGAAAACTACAAAGCGGTGTGCAATTCAATATGTTAACGTAACATGATTTTAGCAGGTTTCATTCTGCTGTAGGTGGAGGCAAAGCCTCTGCCTATAGCTGTAAGTCATGTTGATCTACTCTTTCATAATACTGATGTCTCTCATTTGGAATTTTCCTCTATGATGGGGGATGTGTTTGTTCCTGACATGCTTGTTAAAGCTGTATAAGGAGTTAGAGCTGGACAGCATGGACAACAGACCCTCATCAGAGGACAGTACGTGACACACCAGGATTGCAAGCAAGGGGACAGCTGATCATCCAAGACAGCATTGCAGGAACAAACCCAAATCAATCCTATAGCCCAGCTAAAAGAGACGCTGCAGTTTATATTGTAGGGACCGAACATGCTTAAACGTTTTAGTGTTTATCAGAAAACCCATTACCAATCCGAAAAGCAATCCCTGACTCTCTTTACTGCAAGTTGTAAGTTACTGCAACCTGGATTCATTTGTATGGACACAGCATTTAATTGTATATGGAAAGGAATGTAAAGAAATATTAAATGTGAAATAAATTGGCCTACACACTATAAACGTGAAGGCCTCTGCCTATATTTGTTCTGCGTTTTTGTTTTGCTTTTTTTACAACAGTTAACCCTTGGTTAATGATTTCAAATCTAAACACAGTTTTTGCATTATAAATTAGGAAGGGTGTGTCGTTTTTTTAGTGCCTCTGATCTATTTTACTGCTGCGGGTTTTTAAAATTATGGATGACTCTTAACCAAGATTTAGAGACGGACTGTGGTGATTTGTTGCTTGGCATATCTGAAGAGCACATGTTGGTTAAGGAGAGCCCCCAGAATTCTGTGCCCCGGCCCCACCCGTTCCCTTTGGGATGTTGTCAGGGTGATGTGTCCTTAGCCCTAGAAGGGGACGAGGGGGCATGTTCCGCGCAAAAGTGGGGTCAACAATCCACTGTGCCAACTGCAACTCGGGAGCAGGGCTGTTGCCACAGCAACATTGACAAAGCCTGAAGAGATGAGGTCATAGGTAGGGAGAGTGGCTAGGCCTCACAGGGTTTTTGTCAAAGAGTGAAAAGAAGGAAAGGGGGTGAGTGGGGGCATCTAATCTGATTAGCCTTGGAACGGCGAGCAGAGAGAGGGGACAGGGGGAGCCCCCCGCCTGGCAGCTTTTGTGACATTCCAGGCTGAAACTTCAGTATCTCACGCCAAATTAAGTTGATTTTTGGCTAAAGGAGAAGGGGAGAGAATGCCTGTGTTTTCCACGAGAAAGCCTTTTTAGGCAGGGGGCTGACAGAACAAGGAGGGGGAGGCCGAGAGGAATTCTCCGGCCCTGTTTGTGTGTTTATTTGTTTTTTGTGTTTATTTGCCAAGCTCTTTGCTCCAGCTCTCAGTGCGCTGTTTCCTGTTGAATGTGACCAGCGGAACGCTTTTAGAAACACATCCAACTCATTTGCTTTTTAAAAGAGCAATTACTAGGATAATTTTATTCGCCCTCACAGTTGGACATTATATTATCAGTAGGTAAAAATTAGAAGCCCATTCTAATCAAAGGCACTTGTACTTTGTAAAAACATGTAGCGCTGCTATACCCTGCCCTACCAGACCTTAGGGGCTGGGAAATTACAGACAGTGCAGTAACCACGGTGGGTCAAATCAGGTCTCAAAATGAACATGACCAATAGATTTTAGTGTAAACTCGCCACTAAGCATTTACTGTACACACAGCAGGACTTTGGCTCTGTACTAATAAGGCTTCAGAACTGGCAGAATCTGCCCGCCCCTTTTGATCTCGCAGAGCCAATCCTTTTGAATTTGTGGCGCCAACCCCCTTTTCTTGTTACCAGAGTAACGCACACCAGCCAGTCAAGTTAGGGTAGAACAGTGGAAATGATCATTCCGAATTCATTCTGCTTCAGTTTGGTAGAGACGAAACCAAAAAACTTTAAAAGCAAATAGATTTTTTTTTTTTCCCCCTAACTGCACCACTACAGGCCAGTGATCAGACTGTATTTTTTTTCGTGGTGATCACAGTTTTCACAGTTGCCATTATCATATCATCATTGCCGTGTAATATGTTGTACCCCGTAAAAATTCCCATTTCTAAAAGAATACACATTTTGTTTTGCTTAGCTGGCATTTTTGGAGTTGAAACAAAAGCAAATATGGCAGTAACTGAAAAACAAAGAAATGTGTTCCCTGGGGTTTTTATATAATTATCTTCCCAGGTATTTGGGAAGTATATAGTTCTATTTTCTGGCATTTCATGTTTGTAGTTCCCTGGCTTTTTATGCACAGAATATAGTTCCCTGGAATTTAATGGGGTTAGTTCCCTGGCACATTGATTATATGTGGTTCCCCTCTCACAATTTAAAGTTTAGTAAAAAAAAAAAAAAAAAAAAAAAAAACACCCATTACATGAAAACAAAGCATGCAAAAGAGACGTACACGTTTCCACACGTGTGCAAAATATACACGCCTCCTCATTTTCCCCAAAAATGCTGGCCACAATAAAAACTTACTACAGATGGATTCCTACTACAGACACATTTATAAGGTAGAAAAATACCCATCGGAAAAGACGGTTTCTGTTTTTTTATTTTTTTTTTGAAGAGGAGAAGAGAAAACAGACCCTGAACAAATAACAAGGAATTACAAGCTGACAGTATGAGAACCAGAACAGGATGTCTTCGAGTGCTTGACACTGGGGAGCTGTTTCCTGTCATATTGATCTTGCAGGTCGATTACCGGGGGGGGGGGGCTCAAAATTTCAGTAATTGCATCTCTTCAAAATGGAAAGGGAAGAGAAGATAGCAGGTAGCAGAGGGGGGGAGAGAGTAAACAAGCCAGCCTAACCTATCCCAAAGCTGCTGTCCAGTTGCTTTTTGCTTATTTCTTTAACGAAATGTATACAAAAAATGATTTGATAACCCTTTTGAGTAGAAGTCTTTTCTAATGTCTTCAATCTTGATAAGTGTTAGCATTACTACATATTTTATTGATGGTTATGTTTGAACTTTTAATGATTCAAGTCTTTTGGGGTTTGAAGGAAAAACACATCATGGCAATTTTTTTTTTTTTTTTAGGATTTTGATATAGCGTGAAGACGACAAGCTGTGACCTTTGTGCAATTGGAACTTTTAGTACTTCCTTCCCTGTTTGTGCTTCCTGGGGTCATTCAGCTGCATCGTTTGTATATCCTGGGTTCAAATGGGCCATTCCTACTGGTGAAAAACCTCATTAATTGGTATCCTGTTTTTTTCATGAAAAAACTAATTTCCATCCCTTTAACCCTGTTTGATTACCTAAGTGACTCCAGTCCCTTAGTGACTGACATTGTAACAAGCCAATCACTGAGACCCACCCTACCAGATTGATCTTCTATGTTGCTTCACTGATGATGCATTTAACCTCAGGAAAAGAAATGTCAAGGTTAATAAGATTGATCTAAAGCCACTGTTTGGATGAGATAAAATTTGAACTCAGGCTTAGCAAGGTTTTAAAAACCAAACCTCTAACAATACACGTCTTTCTAGTGCTTTTCTTTCTGTAAAGTTGTATAACAACGTTAATAAGTAATAATTTAGTATTGCTACATTTGAATTTCTTTTTTAAATCAAATAAGGTGATTTTTTTTTTCAAACCATTTAGAGACCTACATTTTAATTGCGAAAAGACAGAAAACATCATTAACATTTTTCAAGTAAATAAAATTCGAGGAATTTAAGACTCAGCTAGAAGTTACGTCTTCAACCACGATGTGAATAGACCCTAAATATCTTTGTGTCCCTGAATAAATCTCCATTTACAGACAGAAGATTTGAATGAGATCTTTTTAACTAAATGTGAAAGACTGGGTGAGGGGGGTGATGGCCATTCGAATTTATATTTTTCAAGAAAATAATGGGCGAGGTCACAGATTTGAGATAATGATAGTGGAATGAATTCAGAGGTTATGATATTGCTGGCACCGTGTTTAAAGAAAAGGTCTGTTGATTTTATGTAATGTTTTGTGTGGTGGTGAGGTCCTCCGTATATTTTATAGGGGTCATAAGAAAGGGATTTGGACTGGATTTTGAAACAGTGCAGGAATTCGGGCAGGTCGCTGGGGTTAACTCCTTTGCTGTTCTCTGTCATGGTGCCTGTGGGATCGGAGATGTTCAGTTGACAGGACTCCTACAATAGTACCCCCTCTAGCACCATACTGGAATTATGAATGCAGTTCATTTTCTAAGGATGCCTATAATCTGAGGGACTGAACCTTTGCAATAGAATATAACCTTTTACAACTAGCACAATTAACAAGGCAGTCGATTTTTAAAAACAAAAATGAAATAAATAAAAATTGATATTAAAAATCAGCTAGTTAAGTCTTCGCCCATGATTTTATTCCAAAGAAAGCAGCAATTAAAAAAAAGATTTGTGACTGCCAGTATCGGTTATTGATGTGCAAAGATAAGTTCATCTAAATAGAGTAAATAAGCACATTTTGAGATCCTTGGAAAATGATTTTTCACCGTATGTACTTGCAAATTGTTATATTGTACTTACAAATACAATCACTAAATCTGGTCTGCAAAAAACTACAGCACTTTGTCAGAAGTAGCATTAAGTATGTAAAAATACCAATGTAAAATTACCTTCGCTTTAAACTTTAATAAAGCTAGATTATCCCTTATTTAATACAGTAGCTTTCTCAAGCCTGTCCTACAGTGTCAAGCTAATACTGTAATTAGTATTCATCTGTGTGATAGTAGCCTAGCTTCTGTATGATGGCTAATCCCGGCTTCATCATACCAGCGTGGCTCTGGATACTGCATATGTATTTAGTGGGTGGGAGTGGTGGGTTTTTTAAAATAAATACACCTCATGTTGTCTTTGCTTGTTAATCCATGAGCAATCAGTCCCTGCGCTATCTCCCTGTCTGTCAGCTGATTGCGCCTTGTGGTAATCGGAGCTCTGCTTGGGTAATGGATTACTGCTGAGAAAACACTCAGCGGAAGAGTTTGAAGATAGAACCTGGCTCAGCCCAGAGTGCTTTAGGAAATCTGTTGATGGAGTGGGAGGGGAAGAAAGGCAGGGGTCCCTCCTTGTTTATTTAAACGGATCCGAGAGCCTTTAATCCACAGATCGGATGATCGCCGGAATGCCTTTTTTTAATGAACAAAAAGATTTCTTGTAAGTGGAAGGCCATTGGAATTAGAGAGGGTCATTGGGACCTGTGATGCTTATTGTAAAGTGCTTCAGAGATTCCTTAAGAAAATATTTGAGAACTGTCTTAAAGGAGTGAAAACCGAGTCTCCATCTCCTCTTTATTGAATCTTGAATGCGGCTCCCTATTGTATTGCTATTATTTTACAGATTTAGAAAGTTAAAACCACTGCTCAACTTCATTCCATTTTTATTTATTTTTTACTTACTGAAACGAAAAAGCTTGGATCGGGGGGAGCTACTAAATTCACAAGCACCATATTTAAGATGAAACTCAATATTAAACACTAGATTCTTCTTCTTTTGCATTCTCTCTTCTTGGCATACATTTGTAAATTCATTTGAATACTTTTTGAACTTCACAGAGTGTTGACTTGTGAGGTTAGTGCACTGGGAAACTGAAAAGCAAGTCTTGCTCAATCAGAGACCCTTGTTTAGTAGCCCAGAGTCAGGTTTGGTAGCCATGCGCGAGCTGCAAATTCCAAGCCCTCTACGGGAATCATAATTATGTTAGGAGCAGACAGGAGATCTTAAAAGAAAACCACTTTCAAAATATTTCAACATGACAACCTGCTGAGATCCTTCTGTCACAGCATCCGCACAATGCAGGAACCAAGTCAGTCCCACTGAAAACAGGTTAAACACAACATCATTGTTTCAAGGGCTTGCTTACTGCTGCAAGGTGCTTGCTTGATTTCTTCCAGGAAAATTGTAAGACATTTTCCCCCTTGATGCAAAGTTTTCAATCAGTAACTTTTTTTTATTATAAATATATAAAGTTTGCTATCTGTCTTGCACATTAAAAATCAAATGAAAGTCTTGGAAAATTGTCAAAATAGGCAGTTTACAGTGGTTTGATCTTATATGCACAACAAATCAAAACAGCAGAAGCAATGGGGTGTTGTAGTACATGTGCACACCACTGATGAACTTTATTTAATAGTCTTTAGTCTTCCTCGGAAGGACTGGAGAACATTGCACGAGGGGAAATAACAAAAGCACTTGCTGCAGATGGAGTTGCCTTTTAGTACATGTCTGATCACTTGTAAGTGTTGTTTATTGAACGGTTTGCGGATGTTTACATAGAGATAACTGTTCACTGTTTAAACAGTTTTTTTTTTAAATCCCCTCCAATTTTTCCGATTACAGATAATCTTTTGAGAGTTTTGACACTGCAATGATCTGTTACTAACAAAACAAAAATCCTACTGAACCAAATCTACCAAATAAGCAACACTAAAATGGAGCCTAAATACGATAATCCACAGTAAGTGGCACATGCTGTACTTAAAAATAAATATGCAAATGACCTCTTCTTTATCTTGGATTCTCAACCTGTATTGGAAATGGCTTTCCGAACTTCTTCGATTCAGAAGAACAAAACCCTGGTTTGGACCCCTCGGGTTGTTGGGCACACATATCCACTTTCACAAAAGCAGCTCCAGCAGTGTCAGTCCTCAGCTTCAAACCAGAGAGTATCACAGAGCAGCACAAAGGCGCTGAGGTGCTGGAGTGTGACTGGCGCTTCATTGTAACGACCTGTAAGAGGATTAGGCTTTGGGAAGTTCTCCGATGGGGCTCTGTAAGCCGATCAGAGTCTCGGTGACCCATGACCCCGCTGGCCTCAGGAGCCCCCCGTCCCATTCAGGGTCAGCCCCCATGACAGCGATTGGGCAACACTGGACTTAACACAAGGGTCACACAGCAGCTGGAGCCAGGGTACCCAACTGGAACTAGGATGTGCACATCATTCAGAGGATGCTGGAAGCTTTCCACTTTGACTTCGCAGCTTTGCTTTGGTAAAACTGCCTAACCGCTATCTTTTAATACTGTAAAAATATTCATCCTCTCTAATTACTAAAAACTAAATGGTGATAAATTTAAAGGTTTAAAAGTTCAATAACAGACGTTTCGATTTTGAGGATTGATGCTGTCATGATATTAAATGTAATTAGTAATTGGCGGGGTTCCGAAAAATCTAGCATCGTGCATCCCCACGTGTTGCTACAACTGTTTAAATAACAAATAACATACCTGGAATTTTCCTGTGCATTGTTAACATCCTCACAACTTTATACACTTATAACTTTAAAGTCTGTTTCAAAGCTTTTTTCAAAATGGCCGCTCTAGTGCACTGGGGGAAGAGTGATTTTAAAAAATGAAATAAAAAACACATAACAACTGCTCTGGCTTGTCCTGTTCCATACCACATCATGGATCGTTTTTGCTGTGTTACCTGTTTGGCAGCGTGGGCAATACTCCTGACACTATCAGTGCAGTAGAGTGGCCGTTCTGAAAAGTGCTTTGAAACAGAATGTGAAGTTATAAGTGTATAAAGTTGTCAGGATGTTAACAATGCACAGGAATAAGGTATGTTATTTAAACTGTTGTAGCAACACGTGGGGACGAGGCACTCTAGATTTTTTGAAGATTCACTGCTTACTATTTAAGGGTCTCATTAAAGCACTTCAATTTAAAAAAAAATAAGAAAAACTTTGAAAATCGCCTCCCAAAACAGGGCTTTCAAAATGTCTGTCTTTTTTAGTTCACAAATTAAGTAGCTAAGTAGCTAGAGTTTAAAAAGCCCTCTGTTTAAAAGGGGCATTAGAAGTTAGCTCGCAGGTTAGTTATTTAGTTCTCTTGCTGCCTTGGCGCAGCAGTTCCATTCCCTCTGTCATGCTAATACACCTTGGGAAAGCCCTCAGGCCCGCTTGCTGGGGAGTTTTTATTGTTGTCCAGCCTCTGTGATCTTCTGTCCTTGTCGGACACTGACAGCAAGCCGAATAGGAACACAAGAGCTTGGCCAACCAGAACAATTCCCTAACCGTCACTGCAGAGAAACTTGCACAACTTTAGAGGGCACCAGGCATTGTTGTGTTTGAGCTCATTTATGTAATTCCAATCTGATTGGAAACACTATAGTGCAGGCATGTTTAACTGCACTGTAGCTGCACTGTCTTTACACTTGGTTACATACGTCAATACTACAACAACATTGTGTGATATTTCATTCGTAGATTTCATCCAGCTAGTAAACACTCAACAGTTCTAAATTTAACTTGGGAAATTCAATGAGAAGCGATTTAGCTAAACTTCTCTTAGTATTTGTAAACAGAATTCTATGATTAGTATGTTTTTTTAAATACATACTTGGGGTCCCGTCCTCACCATCACAGCAATGTCTGTTAAGTGCATGTAGCATGTATTGATAAATATTAACGACGGTGTAACTACTGTACATGCAGTTAATGAACCTGTATTTTGAAATAAATCAATTTTAATTGAACGCCTTACATTTTTTTATTTTACCAATTTATGAATGATAAGCAAATGACTTACAAATGGAAGACAATTAGTTAGCAAATAAAATGTTATAAAAAACCTTTCCTGCTATTGATTAGCTGCTGATCTTGCGTTAAATTCATTCTGTATAGATTTCTAATAGCTGTTCCTAGTGCAGGAAACACCATAAACATTGAATCTTTGATAAAAAGCACATTTAGGGTGCAGTGGTTAATTCTAATAGATTTCCTTGTTGTCTAGCAGACAGTACCTTATTCACAGTACAGTTTGTTTACGTTCCCCAAGCGATCCTTGGCTATTCCTTTGCAGCAGTAGGACGTTCTAAATGAATATCTTCAAGCTGTAGCCATGAAAGAGAACCATTGTGCTTTACCATTGCTGTTTTATAACCTATACAGCCTACCATAATTTTTGGAGTTATTTATTTACTCATTCACAATGAACAACGTTTTTGTGCCTAGATTTTTTTTTTTTTTTTTTTCAAAGGGAACTCTGGCAAACCTTTAAGCTGTTCAGGGGCTGAGCTGTTGATTCAGTCAAAGGAATCTCTCATCCCCCTGCTGAGATGTTGAAAGGCACTTGTCCTCCAGATAAACCCGAGGACCCTCCTCTCTTTGTGGGAGTGATGGAATGGTCCAGCCCGGCCTTGCTGCTGACGGCCAAATCGATTGGTCACGGCACGCAGGGGGTTAAACAGCAGTGAAGTTTATGGAGCGCTCTGATTCGCGACCATGTCTGGGAATGGGCTTTGCTTTTGTGTAGGGGAGAGTTTTTCAGGTCTTGAAATGGAAACCTGTTGAAACTGAAATTGAGTAAGTGAGGGTGTAATGGTTAGAGGTGAGGGGTCTGGGAGGGAGGCAGTGTGGCTTAGTGAGAGATAAGGGTCTGGAAGGGAAGCAGTGTGGTCTAGTGGTTAGAGCAGAGGGATTGGGAGGGAGGCAGTGTGGTCTAGTGGTTAGAGCTGAGTGACTGGGAGCGAGGCAGTGTGGTCTAGTGGTTCGAAATGAGGGAACGGGGAGCGAGATAAGCAGTGTGGCCTAGTGGTTAGAGCTGAGGGACTTGGAGGTTGGAAAGCAGTGTGTTCTTGCGATTTTACATCTAAGCAACTGACTAGAGAGGCTGGGTGTGGCCTGGTAGCTCTAGAGCAGTGGTCCTCAAAGTGGTGCCCGTGGGCAAATTCGTGCCCGCGGCAGCTATTCATAAATTATGGGTCGTGAACACATTTCTGGCAGATCGTAGCGTGGGAAAATAAATAAAGCTTTAAACACGTTTTCCAACAAAGCGCTACAGCAGTCTGTTGACACTGCTGCTTGCTTATGCTTCTGCGATACGATCAACAAATTGAATATCTGCATTGTCTCTGCGGTAGCCTAATCATAAGTTAGCTGGATGGGACATAAACTGTGTCTGTTTCAGGTGCAGGTACTGACAGTAATTTTAACCAATAGGAGAGCCAGATATCTGCCAAGTTTTACGCAGCTGTCCAATCATAAGCAAGCAGAGGCCGTTCACGGTATTCTGCATGAAAATTGAAGGCGAGTGAGTAGCCAATGGAAAAGTGACAGATCTGACAGCTGTCCAATCATTCGTGAGCTGAGGCAGGGTATTAATATGTTAGTAACCACTCAATTTCGCCGACAGTTACTGAGAAAAATAATACATTTCAGTATTTAGAATTTCATTTTCTATCTCTATATTTTTTTATTTCACCAGACAAGGGAAACACCGTAGTATATTTAGTTACAAATCCACTTTCTCTGAACAATTGTACTGGAGATGAGCAAACTTTAAAACAGAGTAATGTTGACAAATTTGCCAAATTGAAACAAAGCGAGGCGCTATCTGTCCTCCTTTATTTTGGTTTATTCATGCTTATCTGTGTAAACATGCTATTTAGAAATATTTGCATTGCATATTTTATGTAAATTATTTAAAGAATATTTGCAGCACACACAATTACTTCCTGAGACTTGGCCTTATCAGAGTGAGCCAAGAATAACCCCACTAAAACTATATATATATATATATATATATATATATATATATATATATATATATATATATATATATATATAATACATATCTATATATATAATGTTGCAGGAAGGCATTATTTAAGATAAGAAACTATGCAATAGTCAGCGTGCCCGCGAACAGCCAAGTATGATCAATTTATGCCTGTGCCCAAATTACTTTGAGGCCCGCCGCTCTAGAGCTAAGAGCCAGGAGACTGTCTGACCTAGTAGTTCTCTTAGATTTTGCATGAGAACTATATTTAGATCTTAAGTAGAAGCTTGTACAAGGTACAAGATAGCTGGAACATTTTGGTCATTTATTTTTTTTATTTTTTTTTTGTACAGCAATGATGAAAACTGCCTCTGCTATTTTTAACCTATGTAACCAGGGGGGGTGTGTTTGGTTATTAAACAGAACAGATTTCCTCCTGTGAAAGGTGTTAGATTGCCAGACTGACTTACTGCCATTCATCACCTCTTGGAGGCCTATAAAAGAACATGCTAAAGGCTAAAGAAAAGTGAGATGTTGTTTAAATACGCTGTGCCATTTCCCTCACCACACGCAAGCACCGACGTTCTGGGGTTTGAAAGAAAAAACACAAAAAAATAAAAACAGTTGAGTGGTTGCCATGACACCGGTTCATGAGTTCTCACCAAAAAGAGGCAGGCTATTGTGAGAGCCTGAGAAGATGACCAGTGACTCATCGCGGCAGGTGAGATTTTATCATTAGCGAGAGGATAATTAATTGTCGGGCAGACAAAAGGCAGCCGTTAGCCCTTAAGGACCCCCCTTGAAGGATCTCTCATCGAGGGCCCCTTGTAAATCACACAGTGCTGTCAGCCTCACTGCAGAGTGCGCTGTCGTGTCCTGTCTGTTCACACTGCTACACTACAGCCAGCCTCAATGACTGAGTGGCCGCTTTCCATTCCTTAGAAAATAGAGTGTTACACTGCTGTTATGTCAAAACTCAATCTTGCCTCTTAGCATAAATATTCCCATTTTCCTTAGCGTTTTTTGGTAGTTGTTAATTAAATAGGACATTTTATTGCAAATTTAAATCACTAAGCCTCTCTCAGGCAATCAAAAGACCATATTTCGTAACTTTCCAGTGCATCTTATTTTGCCGTAGGTGTTGTGTACAGAACCAACTGACAAACCTTAATTGATAACAGCAGCTGTGCTTTGTGTTCTTTTTATTAATTAGAACATAATTTACAGAACGTGAATGTGTCTTGTGAATGTCTTCTTGTTTTGCACCATACTTCATTTTGCAGTCCTCTTGAGAAGACATTCTGATACAGAGAGAGAGAGAGAGAGAGAGAGAGAGAGGGTCAACTGGACATATTCTCTTCCACTGCCTTTCCTACAAAATCATATTTCTCTAAGCTCATTGAATAAGATTTATGGTCACGATATTCAGAAAAGGTTAAGGGGGAATAAAGGTAGCGTGCAAGTGAAATATAACCAGTTTCCAGAGAGAGATTTCAGGGAGTCACCAGGGCATTGCTGTTCTTTGACATGTGCTGTGGGATCCTGTCTATTCCCCACGCAGATGAGTCTTCATTGTAAGAGAACAGTGCTCTACACATACTGGTGTAGTCATTCCATCCAAATTACAAGGTCAAGATTTACTACTATACATATTTACAACTAGTGTTGAGTAACTTTACACACACACGCACACACATATTCTCATTTTGAAATCCGTCTTGCATTCATTCAAATCCAGTTGGAGAATCGCTGAATCGCATAGTTCCAAGTTATGTTACGTTGTTAAGCAGATGCAGAGCTTGATCTAAGAAAAGTAATTCTCCCAATGTAGCTGTTTGATTGCGGTTTATGGCTTTATTTTGCATATGTTTTACTTGTTCTATAACGGTATACTCAATGAGCGTTTGTGCAGTGCTCTGGTTTTTTCTCATGAGGGTGGATTCACTGCAGCGGTCCATGATCACTCAGGGTGTAGCCTCTGTATATACAAAAAATATACTCAACACTGGGATTTATTATTTATTGCAGAAAATTCACCAGTAATACCATTGCATTGTTTTGTTGATCAGCCCTGGAAACGGCAGTCCATTTCCAGACTGTGCTGCGTATCACAAAGACACAGAGTCTACCATGTTTGGTGTGTGTTTGTGGTTTTAATCAGGTTTTGGAGCAGTGGAGCTCCTCTGCTGGGGATCTGGGCTGAACTGCTTCTGACGCTGTCAGTCTCAGGGGAGGGCTAGTGCTTTTTATTCGGAGGGGAATGCAACTTAAAGTAGCATGACACGCGATACGAAAATTACGAGAGTTTTTTGGCAGATGTATCAAGTGTGTAATACTTCTAACATGATTGATTCCAAGACAAAATTATCCTCAGTTAACCTGAAGACTGTAATCAGCAGGGTAGTCTCCTCCTTTAGCCCTGCAGCCAGCAGTGCCTCAGGGGAGTGGGATAATGACCCAACTTTCAACAAAGACACGAATGGAGGAGTGATTCAGAACCAGGACGTGCTCTGATGCTAGTCTGTGTCTGTATGTGAGCGCTGGATCTGAGCCCAGCTGACTGCCTGGCTGCCAGCTATCCATCTCGCTTTAATTTAGTCCAGCGCTGTCCAACAGATGACTCTTCAGCCATATATAGGTCATTGTGCTTGACCATGCCTCTTCTGAAGTATCCTATTTAAGGTTTATAATGGGTTTGAAAGGGCAGCAAGGACACTCTATAGTTAGGCAGAATCAAGTGTAGCTAAATGTCAATATATTGATGCTGTGTGTTAAATGAGCAGGAAACTACTTGAGCTGTGACGTGTAGTTGTTACTGTTAAGTAAGGTTTTTTCAGTAAACTCCCTGGAGAGCAGGACAGAAGGACAGCTATGCCCTCACTCTGTAACTTTAAACACACCCATGCATTGTTAGGACAGACTGTGAGAAACTGAGCCGGGACACCGTTGGGTTTTCCCCAGTAGTTAGTCAAGTAGAGCCCCCTCAATCCTGAGCTGAACACGCCCTGTCTGCTAATCAGTCCTGGGCTTCTCTCAAACAGACTGAATAGGGCAACATTGTGAGGGATTTGTTGACAGTACATAAGGAACACTAAACTCCCACAGAGGAGAATGGCTAGTGAATAAGCAAACCTTCTCTTAAAACTGTGGGTATTAATACAATACGTTCTGTTCAAAACACATTAAAAAAACAACAGACGTGTTTGTTTTTTTGTTTTAAAATAATGTAATTAGGCTTTGCAGTGTAATAATAGTCACTTTTAGTATGACATTTGTTCTCTAGAGTAATATATAAGGTTTATGAATACCAATGTGATAACCTAGTAAAACAGCTTAGATTTTTTTGTCTTCCACAAACCTGAAGTAAACGGTTTTAAAACAGGAGCCATTAATCACTTTGCTCAGTAATAAAAAGAAACTTGCCTAATTTTTCTTTCGTGTCCCTCCTGGGAGGCTTCCTGGTGTGCTTCTCTCTCATTTGCTGTAAGTCAGAGGAAGGCGGGTGTTGGGTATGATTGACAATCCCTGCTGCATTCCGGGCAGGCTATGATTCAGCAGATCATAAACAACAGATACACTGAATATTAACAAAGACAAGACCCTCCTCTTTTAAAATGAGTCTCTGGATGACTCTAGGAATGGCCCGATTTCCCAGAATACTAGACTTCCCTTATCCAACCCTTTCATAAGAGGAACAGAGCCTGCTCGCACTTTTATACCGCAGGGAATCCAAATGTTATTTACATTAAAAGCCACATGTATTGAAAAGCCCCTTGCCTGCAATTTCAGCTTGGTATGATTCCCAGCCCCGCACGTGTAGAATGACATGGGATTGCAATGGGCTAACTCAAGGGAAGGGGCTGCAGTTACATCATTCCCCTCGACTGCAGTGGAACACAGACACAGGCTCCTTATTCTTGTTTTGTGACTTTGTGTTTGAGCTGGGAAATGGAGTGCAGTGGAATAGGTGACCCCCAGACAGTTGTACTTCACAACAATGCTGACCTGAACACGTCCTGCCATTCAGCCTTGGGCCTCCCTCAAGCAGAGACTGCAAATCGTGTTGCACCATGCCAAATTGTGTGTTGTTTTTAGGGTTACAGTAATGTCCAATAGGGGCTAAACCGAGACTACCCAACTCGTTTAACTTGTGTAGCCGGATTTAAAACCAGGTGAAAAAAAAACAAAAAAAAAACGGATCTGACCCTACAAAAGGTTAAAAGGCTTTTTCACTAGGATTATATACATTAGCTTGTCGTAGCAGTATTTCTACAAAAGTCTATCCCATTTGCGTGGGCTTAACTTCGATTTCCCTTTTAAAAAGGACACACATCTTAAACTCAAAAGAAACTCATCCCGTGTTTGGAGGGTGATGTCCGTATGTATCTGGCTGGACTGAGTAACTGCAGTCTCTCTGTGTTAAGAGAGGCTGTGGTTGAGCAGAGTGCTGTCATGCATCTCTGTGTTGCTGCGCTGCTAGATACTTGCCCTGCAGATAGACAGAAGGCCTTGTCCCCAGTGCTGTCAGTCGCTCACCTGTCAGGGTAAGTACAGATTGCTCCCCGATTCTCCATGTAAGGTCTGCCCTCTGATTGCTGTAGAGTCTGAATGTGCAGTGCTGTCATTCACAGGCCGAATACAGGAACCTGGCTGCCTTTTCACCAGCCCTTCTGATAGCTACAGGCCTGTAATCTCCTTCGCTGTCAGTCCCTTACCTTCAGAATTCCATGTGCCTGTGTCGCTTCTGCCCTTTAGATAAACTGAAGGAGACACCGGAGCGTGCTTTTAAACGTCTGCCTCGTCAGGCTTGTATTGCACCTTATGAATCTTATTACTTCAATCAGTGAAATTGCCCCTTTTTTCTGCCTAATTCTAATACCACCTCAGCGCTACGACACCCTTGCTGGTCAGGAGGACTGAAGATTGACGGTTGATCTGATGTCAAGCTTCTTTTCATCTGCAGAACTTCTGGACCCTTGTTGCGAGGCCCAACATGACACTAACCAGCATGGGGTCACTGAGGTGCCAGCCAGTTTTCTCTCCCTAACCCGCAGGAACTCCAAGACCAGATCATGGCATCTTGTGGGCACCCAGCAAAGATCAGAAGCTCAGTGAGATTAGAGCAGCACGCACTTGCTTGCATGATATTTCCCTACATAGGTGTGGCATTGGGTTTCCTTCTGCATCTGTATTTGTAACACAGTCTCTCTAACTGTATAACAAGATTTCCCAAACGATACCCCACGTGACCCACCTCAGGCAATGCATGTTTGTAGGATACACGTGGCTACAACCTTGACGTGACCTGCCTCCAAATCCGCAGAAAAGGTTAGTTTTGCTAATCACACTAATGGATGTGCTCACCCGATTTTGCGGTGACTGGTCCAAGGCTGTCCTCCTGTCAGTCACCCTGTGACTGGCTCATTCAGGCACAGCTCTGCGGCTTCATTCTCCGCGGCCGCCCTGTCACACAGACACTGAGGCTGGGATTGATCGTAGCACACCTGCGTCCTCAGATAGGAAGGGAGAGCGGATCATCATGTCCCTGTGCTGTCAGTCTGTCACGATTCACAGGCTCCCGCTCCATTGACCCGGGCACCTTCACTTGTTCTGCCTCCCCTGCATTGTACAGAAGGGCTTCAGTCTCGGCACGATTCACAGGCACTGACTGCATTGATAAGGGTATTCTGGAGCTACTCTAACATGCGCAGATGGTGCAGGGCACTGGAGTCCTCTGCACTGTCAGCCCTTCACTTGTGACAGACCCACCCAGCGTTTATCAGCACGTCGTCGTTGCTATACTGAACCTACAAGGGATACAATGTAATCTGATCATTCATTGTCAACCCTCATTTTGAAAAACTGAGTATCCACTCTCGTTGACACCCCCCACACTTTTCTCTATATTCTGTCACTTGACTGACGCACACTAGACTCTATTCAATTCATCTAAACCAGGGGAGGGCAATCCATATTTCACTCCAGAATTATCTGATATGTAATTTCAGGGGTAAATGCATTAAAAAGAAAATAATAATAATCTGTTGCAATGTACTGTAGTCAGAGCTTGACAGTTCGTTATGTATTTGACTGGCGTCCAACATACTGATTGCTTGGATGCAAATTTGAGTTCTTCATTGAAACATCATGAAACCCAATATTTTCAATTTGTCCCTTAATGTGGTAACTTTTTTTTTTTTTTTTAATGTGTTCTTTGTATCTGATCAGCTGTTGCTTCTGCTTAGATAATTATTTCTGGAGAAATTACCTCAAGGTGTGCAGCTATAATTTCTGTTCCCCCTGCAACGGTGACAGATGTGAGTCAATAAATGGGAAATCTGCATACAAAATGCAGTGCAAATTTCAGCTGTACGCCTCTTGTGGTCATTTCTGGAAGTCAGCTTTTTCGATAGTCTATAATGATCAATGCAGAAACGACAAAAGACTGTCTCTTGGCTCTCCATTAAATAAATGAAAGCTGTCCTAGCAACTCAGAGTAGACCCTTCTGCTTCTCTGCATTTAGCTTTCAGAATGTTGGGAGGTAGTTTTGCAGAACTTCAGAGTTTTCCAACTGGATTGAAAAGAAACCAAAGGAAGGTCAGGCAACTGCATCAAGGTCGCTAACTCTTTGAATGAAGCGATTGAGCTGCGATTTCAAATTTCAAACAAAGAGTTAAAATGTACCGAAAAAAATAAATAAAATACCTTTAATAGAAAAATCTCTCATCAGCAAGTTTACCCTACACAACACTTAACATGCCACTTTCCTTGCGAGCAGTAGAGGAGGCCCTTTGAAGTGGAAATGAATGTTTTTTATTCTTTGACAGTGAGTGTTGGGTGTTTACATAACACAGAGCACTGGGACCCGGGAGACGAGGCTGGCAGTCCTGCCAGGAGATGCCTGATAGATCTAAAACGTCTGATCCACTCCTAGCCACAGGCATGGAGAGCCGACCCGGAATACATTATCGACTCAGGCTTTGGAACGGGGGGGAAAAAAAATTCACAATGCATGGAGCTGAAAAAGATTCCCACAGACACCCAGCTCAGTGGAGGCATTGCAGGGCACGCTACAGGTCCTAATCTATAGATACAATATATACATACAATTCATTTATACAGGGAGGTGTCATAGGCATCATAAGAGCAGTTCTAATATTATCCAGCCCAGGTTGGTTAATAGTAGAATTATCCAGCCCATTCTACGAGTTAATGTAATAACTACCTGGATAATCAACGTTAAATAGAACATACTTAATTTTCCTTCTCACTGTGTGTGTGTGTATATATATATATAATTATTGTAAAAGCCTAAAGTTGTGTAGAAAGAAAAGTAAACAGTGCAGTAAATTTATTTTTCTAGAATTCTGTGGATGATGATTGTCAGATGATGTCATGGTTGTTTATTCCATGAGGTTTCAAACTTCCTAGTTTGAGGATAAACTTGCGTTCTCTTGGTTTTCGAGCAGCGTTTGTTCCACAGCAATGACTGATCCCACAGATGGTGATGTCTTCAGCAGTGTGAATGTCATGGTTGAAATGCCGATCTACTGGAAATGTAGTGGTGTTGATTCAAATGCGTCGTAAATTTTCCAATTAAAATGGACTGCTAAATGCCTTTTAATTTCCCCAATGTACAGTTTGTTGCATTTCTTGCAGATGATGCAGTATACTAATCCTTTAGAGGTGCATGTAAAAGAGTCATGCTTTAAAATGTACTCATAAAATTATGAAGCAGACAATAAAATGCATTTTATTTTATACCAAATTAACTCAGTCACGAAAAGTTTTGATCTTTGTTAAATTTGACTCGCGGCTACATTTTTTTCTTCACAATCCTCAACGTCAACGCTGAGGATACTGTGTCCCAAAACGTATCACGGGGCAGTATACTGTATAAAATATGTGTCTGAATATTATATGTAAGATGTGAAAAGTACCTATTATTAAAAAGAAAAGGAATGTCATAACTTACTTTTCTGACATCACAAAATCAAAACTCACTGTTCTGACATAACAAGGTCACACCTCATTGTGCTGCTGTTGGGACCGAGAATTAATGCTGGCCCTGTCTGAGTTCAAGTTACTGAAGTACAAACTTGAGGGAATGCTAACAGTTCATACAAAATGCTCTCTTAACTTTCTTTATGGGAGCAGAAGGACGATTTAAGAAATTAGGAAAACTGGTAATGCAGAACACAAAAGTACTTTACGCAAAGAAAATCATAAATGCGTGGTGTGTTACCAGGGAACGGCACACAATAGTATAAACTCGGAGGATAGTGGATATAAGGAGGTTAGCCAAAAGGAAGCAGAAGGCATATTTGGTTGAACGATTTTTCTGTACTCCTACAATTTCAGCCAGACAGATGGGTTGGGACAGAGGCACAGAGAGGTCAAAGGGCTCAAATGTCTGCTAAGTGTTGCCATAAATCGTCTTTCCTTTACCAAAAACAGCACCGTGTTGCTCACTTATACTCTAAGACGGTTTCCGAGGTGCAGCAGGGCACAGTAATGACAGTGAAGCCTGGCAGGAAGCAACACTGAACCAAGAGGCTGGGTCAGAGATGTCAGAGCTCCACTTTCATAACAGATGGGCCTGTTTGGAAAATTGTATTGCGATAGACAAACAAAGGGAATCATGGATTTAAGGCCTATATTCGAATTTAGAATGGTTTCACTTTGGCCCTGTCATTACAAGTAACGTGTGTCTTAATTGATTTTCCCTGGCTGAAATACTGCATAGTTTCCACAGACATTTTTGTCTTCAAATGTGTTATAAAATTGGCTGAAAATGTAAAGTGGTGAAATATTCACTTTCCCTCCAAATGTAGAGGGGATAATTGGGAGTGTTTTGCACAATATAGTAACCTTTTCAGAGCTTTTGACACGTTAGAAAAGTCTTCCATTGGATTTTCTTATATCAAACTGCGCTGTAGAATGGGGTGGATAATTCTGCACAGAAATGTATGATATCTGAATCTGCAGGTGATCACTGCAGTGTTTTTTTTTTCAACTGTAACAACTTGATGCTATGTGTTTTGTAGAACAATTCAACAGAGATTTTAATAGAACCACGTGGTAGGAACGCAGTGGTTCTAGGAGATGAGCGGGAGAGCCTGGTCTGGAGTGCTGTGAAGAAGCGGCTGGGGATGAATCCATCACCGCGCCAAACGAGACAGTAATTGGGCCTGCAGCTGCTCCCGGCACGGCCACCATTATCTGTCGGCTCTCAAACTCCCCGGCCCGGCAGCAACAGATGCTGTATCTCCAGTGAACCCTCCACCCACATCAACCTCACTACCTCATTAGGCCTGCCGCTGAGACCAATCAATGCCGCCATTAACGAAGTACAGAGAATTAATGTGTTTAACCTCTCAACCACCCCACCAGTGCTTTTAAACGGCTGCTGTTGGCTTTGTTTTTCTTTAGCCTTGGCATCAGTAAACACCTGGTTCCTTGTTATTATAATCCCTCTGCCTCTGGAGTGTTACTGATACCTCTGGTGTGCTCCCACTGCAACTGGTCCCTTTTAAATCACTGTTTCTAATGCACTCCATCATTACTCTGTGTGCAGAAGGTAGATGCAGCCATTGTTGTAGGGGGTTGTTGCTTGGTTCGAATGTTTAGAGCAGGGATGGGCAACTCTGCAGCTTCCAGTCGCGTTCTTAAACCTCCTTCCGGGTCCTAAAGCAGCCTGTCTGCTTCCTGTTAAACCTGGCAGAGAATGGCCCTCCAGGACTGGAATTGCCCTTGTTTAGAGGATAACCGCATAGTCCCGAAGGTTAATCTTCAGTATCGTTTTCACTGAAGGTTGCTGAACATTTGATTTCTAGTACATTTTTTTTTTCACTTTTGAAAATGCTCAGAGTAAAACCTGTAATGGATCAAGCTTCTGTACAATAGAAGCGTTATGTCCTTCCCTGCTAATAGTCATTGGAGGTCCCCACGCCCACATGGATCTCCATTAGAACGTGTCAGCTCCAGTTAGGATTGTGTGCTGATAGATCTCTCCAGTTCTCACAGGTGCCGAAACTTACCTAACGAGGTAATGGTGGACAAAGTTGGCTTTTCCACTCCTAGTCATTGTTCCAACCCTGTTCTATTTTTTTTTAATTGAGTCAAGTAAACCTGCATCCAGACCCTGAAGTAGTTCATTATCTAATGTTATCTGTTAAACCTGGAGTGGAATGGCCCTCCAGTAGCAGGATCAGACACCCTGTAATGAGCGTTCCTGCAACTTTCGCTTTGAGACAGGTTTAAAATGCCGGACTACAAAATCTGTACAGCAGACCAAACATGAGGACACAAAAGCTGGGAATAAACTCCACTGTCAGGAAACCAACAAATTATTTTATAAATGGCAAGTAAAGAAAAACAGGAGACAAACAGGTGATATTGTTTTGTAGAGATTGGAAAGAGATTGGTTTCATTGTGCCAATGGAAACATGGCTGTAGTGACCAGTAACCATGCAGGGTTCATTGTATTAACAAATACTCACAGCACATTGCACAGCAAAAAAGCTCTCGCTAAAGTCTCTCTAACCTCTCTCACTGATTGGTCAACAGGCTTGAAAGACACCCCCCACCACCACCACCACACACACACGCACACGCGCACACGCACACACACACTGACACACACACACTTTACCCTACTGCCTCCCAAACAGCTGTCAGTGTCAAGAGCAGGACTTCATCTGAATATCTTTGATAAGGCAGGCTTCCTACCCCCCCCCCCTTCATTTTAATGAGATAATTCCACAGTAGCGTGAAGTAGAAACACATACACAAAAACTCTACATTTCTTAAAAGCACAGAGCTTGCAAACCTCATTAACTCGCATCAAAAGGCAATATTAAAGATTAATAAGGGAGCAACAGTTTGGGTAAATTTTAAATAATTTACATGGTGTGCATATCTGCAAGTCCCCTAAGATTCAATTAAAGACGAAGAGCAAGGAAGGATGAAAAGTGCCATATCTTAAACACAGGTCTTCTGTTTTTCATTTTTTATTCATTTCATTTTTCGGTGCTTATTTTGAGCTATTTTCAAATTTTACGTAAACCGTTTTTTTTTTTTTCGGGGCTTTCACTTTTTGTATACTGTATGAAATTGTTGTTTTCAGTGACTTTCCAAAATGCCTGGGCGTTTTTTTTCTGTCAAAATATGTATAGTAGTAACTTGAGAGCACTTGCTTCTTTCCTTTGCCGTCTTCCACAGTGAAATCACTGTGGTCATGGGTAAATTCTTCTGGGGTTTTTGTATGTAGGTATTTTTTTTACATTTCGCCACAATTTGCAATTCTGTTTTAAATCCTCTGTATCTAAACTGGAATACAATTTTAAATCCTGCGAGCAAGCCTCCATTCCTAAATTTAATCCTAATTGTTTTAAATTTCGCAAGCGGACCAATATATATATTTTCCAGTGTTTATTGGCTATACGACGATCGGTTTTTATCTGTTACAACCAAAAATCAGAAGCCCTACTTATACAGGATAAATTCCTATATTTTACCTTATAAACTAATATGAAAGTGACTTTTTTCATACGTATGTTTGTTTTTGTGAATCGTATATAACAGTATCCCACGGCAAATTTATTTTAGATTCAGAAAGCGTTCATTCAAAATGGATGGCAAAAGGACTCCTAATATTCTCAGTAAGGACCGAATATAATGAACTTTTAGCTGTGGATTTTACAAAAATATAAAAGCCTGCATAATCCCATAACACATGCGCCTGACCCCAATACACCCAGCCACCAAGCTAGAATTGGGCACCAGTGGTTTGGAGATCATCTTCCATGGCCACCACAATCCCCAGATCTCAATCCAACAGGCATGGTTGCCTACCTGTCTGCACCAGTAGTGTGCAGCAGATCATTAACAGTCAGGAGACCGGATCAGCAGAATGGATTAACAGTCCTGGAGACACCTTGTGGAGTCCAGCACATTGTGTCAAGGCTGTGATCAAACATTAGGAAAAGGTCCTATAACAAGATCATTCGACAGGACTCGGTGGAGACTGAGCCCCCTAAATCGCACATGGTTACACTCTTGTGCTGATGTCATGGTTCCGGAGAGAAGCAGTGCTAGATTACATCATGCCAGTGCAAGGACAGAGACCGCTTGGTCAGCTGCGGCTTTCTCTGTTAGGAATGTGCTCATGTCCTGTATGCACAACTTTGTGTATGTTGATGTGTATGCATTTAAAACATGCGCCGTTTCCTTTTCTTTTTACGGTGAGAGCCCCTGCTGTCTTTAGTTGCTTATTTTTAAAATTATTTTTAAATATTTTAAAGGTCCTAATTGTCTCTTTTCCAGATCTCCTGCCTCACTGCAGTCTCCTTGACTCTTGCTGCTGTCCTGTGGTTTGATGGGGTTTGAAGTTCTCTGAATTTAATTGATACGATTTGCTGGAGGTGAATCAAGTGTTGAATCTGTTGTGTAGGGCTAAATTCACATGCCTTTGGGTTCCAATTCAGCCACCAAGCCTTATAGTTCACTCCCCAATGTTTACTGAAGTCTTTCTTTCAAATACAAAATTCAGTATAATTTACACAGACATTGTGATTTTTGTGGTTAGAGCTGAGGGACTGGGAGGGCCATTGTATTTGTACATGATAAGTCTGATGTAGCCTATATTAAACTGGTTTTGCGAACCTGAACCTAGCTGTGTGTAAAGGATTGAATTGCACAGCATCTTTGCATTTGCATCCTCAGGCGCATTGTCCAGCTCTGCTAAAAGCCAATGATGTCACTGTAGGGGATCGCCCTCTCTCTATTCAATCTCTAATAATCCAGCTATGGTTTTCAGTTTCTTCACAAACAGTAGCCATGAATAGGTTAACTCATTGTCCCCGATGCAGGAATGCAGTATTGGAAGGTAGTATTGAGCTAGGGGACTTCAGACTTTTTGATTCATGTTAATGAGCAAATTGATTCTGTGAGGCTTGGGGGTGGTAATGTGTGAACTGGGAGACAATGAAAGCAAAGCCCTCAGTGGCGTGCCTTTTATTAGATGCTAACTCTCTTGTCCTCCTCATATGACGTGTCCACAATGGTCTCTATTGGGAGCCTGGTAACCCCAGCACATGTCACCCAGGATATAAGACTGAGCCTGGGTATGGGACTAGAATGGAGCTCAGTGATGGGTTTTTGACAAACTGCAGTTCAGGTTGGGGTGACTTTCAGTAGCTTCACACAGCCCCTCCTTTGCAGAGGGCTCCTTTGTCGCGGGCAGCTGTTGTTTCTTGAACGGGAGGCACAGCGGTTTCGAATGGAGCCGGAGGTTGAACTGAAGATTTGCTTTGATTCCATAATGAGTTCTTGTGACTTTTCCCAGCACAACAGCGAGTGTGCAAGTGTGTGTGTGTGTGTGTGTGTGTGTATGTGTGTGTGTGTGTGCGCGTTACCAACTGAACTGGTTTGGAAACTGCTTCTGCTAACCTTATAGAGTTATACAGAAAAAAAACTTGAATGTTGAAATGAATATTTGTCACAAGAAATGCCTGGAATCAAAAATAATTACTGTTCTTATTCAGGTAGACCTCCCAATCATTTGAATTATGGCGCTACTGTGCTGGTAAAATAATAAAATAAACTAAAACTATGATAATTGTGTGCAACAATTTAATGCAGACACTGCTACCTTCTTGGTATAGTATATGTGTGTGTGTGTTGTGTGTGTGTGTGGTGTGTGTGTGTGTGTGTGTGTGTGTGTGTATATATATATATATATATATATATATATATATATATATATATATATATATATATATATATAATTGCATTAATTTATTGTATATACTTTTTTCTTTCTTAATTATTTTCTCTTGTTTTCATTCTTTTGTTCATTCTTTTAATCTTCTGTTCTTTCAATATTGAATAATTTTTTCAGTCTTCAATATTTATTTTTCATTCAAAGCATGTTCAGTTACGGTATAATACAGCAAAGAATGGAGAACTCTGGTAAAATAGGGAGGTCAGTGCATCGTCTCAGCATGGCAAACTACAGGCTCGCCGTGGTAAACTCATGACAGCCCCCTCAAAGAAAAAAAAAAAGCCCAACATATCCTCTAAAATATTTAACCCAAACTAATTGAAGAGCATTTCCCATTTCAGGATTCCTTAGCCTCTAAAAACAAGCCAGACTAGATCAAAGAGGTTTGTGCTCCCCTCAGGAGATTAAACTGAGAGACAGAGAGAGAGAGAGAGAGAGAGGGGGAAGCTTCCTTTGCCTCTTCTCCTCTCATTTCATTTTGTTGGTTCCCCATCATCTCTTTTGTCGCGTTTCTGTGCACTGCTTCAGGGGTTAAAGGTCTCACGTCTATCAACATTGCTTGACTGGGCCTACGGCAATCAAAAAAAAATCTACGAGCAAAGCAGATGCAGCTCTTGTTTGAAGAGCAACCAAGCTCTCCCCTCCACAGCCTCTTCCTAGCTCTGCTCTTTCTTCTGTACAATTCGCCCCCAGGAACCTGCTTTTTGGTTGTATTTTTCTTCCTTTAATATCATCTGATTGACGGCTCCAGCTCATTTCGTAACCTCGCTGGCCGTCTTTCCCCCTTGTGCGTCAGTGGTACACACTCGAGTCAATTAAAAATCAATAGAATGCTCATCTTTAATTCCCCTCCTCTGCTCCTTCCATCCGGACATCATTAGAAGTAGGTGTTCTTGACAGACATACTCCATGAATCTAACCTCAAGCCAAACCACTACCCTGTTCCTCTTCAGCCAACCTTCACAAGTCTCAAATTGGCCTAATGATTTAATCAGCCCTCAGCTCTATAGGCAGAAGATTATTGTCAGTATGTGCCTTATTAGCACCGTCAGGATGGTTGCTTTATACAGGGAATATGCAGATGTCTTCAAGCTGCTTCATGGTGCCTTATCACCTCATGTGATTCACTGCAATGGTCGAGCTGCAATCAAACCATGTGACCTACAGCAAAGGCACCAGCATGCGAGTTCTCTATTCTATAGCCTGATTTAGCATTAAATAAAAAGGTAAGATTCTCAGGGGACCGATAAAAATGTTAATAAAGCTAACAAGAGGAAAGACTTTGGACGAACGATGCATGGTTGGTTCATTTCAGTGGTACTTCGTTGTATCCAAGCGAGTTCGTCCCTAGGTGATCTTGTGGACTCTTTGCCATGGCAAACAATGGCTCAGCTCAATATCAGGTTCAGGTCCAGGCAGTGCGTATGGTAACCAAGAAGAGCATCTGTCTTTAAGACTGTGACGTCAGGTTGCGACACTCCATAGCAACCAGTCGTTTGGAGGCCCAGAGCGTGCTTGTGGAGATGCTGTGTTAGCTGCACACAGTGTAACGGGTTGGGAGCGTGGGGTGGGTAGAATCAGTAGCTTAATTTGGGGAACTTTTCAAGGAACACCTGGGATATAGTCAGGGAGCGCAGGTCGGAAACCTGAGCTGTACTTCAAGCTTAATTAGTCACATGAGTTTAATTAGAGGCGTCCTAAAGGCATCCGTGTTTTAAACTAATTAGGCTCACAGTGAAACCTGAGCTAGCTTAAAGTGTTGTGCAGTGGGAGTCTTACCTGTTGCACAATAGAGTACTGTTCAGAAGGCTTCTTCAAGGTAGAGTAGCTCTGCACCCAGTACTGGGTTTAAGAGCTTGTTTCGGTAAATGATTGCAATGACCAGGTGCCCAGGGGTTTGATCAGTCAAGCTCATGGTAACCCTGAACAGATCACACTGTGAATAAGTCTATAGGTTTACTAATAGGACATCTTCATGCAGTTATCAAAGAGGAACCATTAATTCAGTTCAAACAGTATACTTAATTGAAGGTAGGCGAGTGTGTTTCAAGCAGTGCAACTCCTAGGATGGTACATATCTTCTGAACTGGACAGGACACCCTTGCTTCCAGTCCAGCAATGTATTCCAGTCCATTCTGTCCAAAAGGACGTCCTTGTCTTTGCCCAACAATATCTACACATAGCCACACTGTGCCATCACCAGTATCAGTGTCTCCACCTGTAGGATAGGGTTTGGTTCCCTTCCACCTTCTTGCACAGCAGAGGCAGATTGTACTGAGAATTCAGGATCGCAGCGTTTGCTTTCAGAGGTGTCTGAAAGCATTGGATATTAGACATTCTCACCCTGTCTTGGATGCTTTTCAGCTTTTGCAAAACCTTTAGCAGACATTGCATGAGAAGAGAAACCCGTTTGAGTGGGAGGATTTAATATCAAGTTTGGATTTCATTAATTCATTCTTATGAAAAGGGGTTAGAATGGCCTCTCGGTTTTTCTAGTGTTAAGCCTCGCACGTTTCAGGGCTTCTGTTCTGTCTGGTTTTTGCTGAAGCCTGGGATTGGAGCTGCAGGCAGTCAGGAGATGGGAGCAGGTGTGAGAGGAGTGAGCAGGTTATCCCCCAGCTTATTTCATTTGACAAATGACAGGGAAGAAAGAGACTGAAATGGGAGTCTGGCTGTATTTGTACTCATGAGCAGCTCTCCCCTGAGGGAACTAGTTCCAGATCTGGATAAAGGTCAAGGTTTGGACTGAGGCAGAAAGAACAAGATGGCTCCCCTTCACACACTACTGTACTGCCCACGTCTGTTCAAACAGGTCTAGATCTTTGCATCGGTATTCCATAGGCCAGCATGGGTGAGGGATCAATTCCCCTGGTCAAGTTTAAATGCACAGGTGTTGATAGATGTACAGGTGTGCCTTTTTGTTGTATTTTTTGCTTCCTCTCTTTATCTTGATTTTCTGCCTGCCAGCCTGCTCTCCTGACTTGCTATCTAGAGGTGATTGACATAAAATTAGAGACCTGCCAAAACACTGTCAATGGAGTGCTGGACTTGACATATTGCCATTCCTCTAATTATCCCCTGGGGATATACTGGAGGCAGGCATACGTACATCCATACATTCGTCAAGGATTTGTCCTGAGAATCAATTATAATTAAATTTGATTCCAGCTTTATATATGCCTCTGTCAGCCACGCTTAGCCACACTTATATTTGTACTTAGCTAGAGCAGTGACGATTGTGAACTTGCAGGTAGTGTGAATGTACTGTAGGTCATGTGATTTTACTTTTTTATGGTACTGATTTTGTATTGACAGCCGTAGCTTATGTGGGGAAGTTGCGTGTGAAAATCTGTACCAATGGCCCCATTTATTTATTTTTTTTCTCAGTGTCTGTGGGTTTCTCAAGATCTACTCTTCACTTCCAGTTCCCTGTTATAGACACATGTAACTAGGCCTAGATCTGCCAAAGAGTCTTTATGGAAGTGAGAGTTGTTGCTATCTTTGTATCAAGTTTGTTTTGTTGGCAATACACAGCTGAACAATAAATGGTGTCTGATCTTCTACAAGACATTTATCTATAGCAGGCAACTAAAACTGAAGAGCAGCTCCTGAACTCCGGTAAAAACAACTTAAAATAGATCCAAACGGGAAGAAAACACAACATTTGAGAAATTGTACCATTTAGAACGACTGCAAACTCTGGGCGGCTTAATCGATGAATGCTGAGTGAGAGAGCCTGCTGGGAGCCTCTTCGAGCTGTAACCTGTCTTTTATTTTTAATAGAGGTGTTAGTGTTTGCTCCCCTTGTTGGTCTCGGCTCAGTGTGAGAGGAGTCCATAATGAAGTCTCCAATTAGCCCAAGACCGAAGGTTAATGGCAGTGACAAGTGGAAGGCCCTCATCCCAGCTAGATTGCCAACAGCAGTCTTGTACCCCCCAGGAGAGAGCGAGATGACTCCATCCATCACAGTCACTCAGAACCGGTCCGCTGCGTACTTAACCCCTTACTCTCCAGGGGTGTGTCAGACTTAAACACTGCCATACAAACCAACAGTAAAAAAAAAAAGTTATATATTGCTTTATTTGTTTGTTTGTTTGTTTGTTTGTTTGTTTTATATGATTTGAAACCCATTTTAGTTATTTGTAAAATAATTATCATTTAATTAAAAAAAGCTTACATTGATTACAACTTAAACAGCTTGCGTTTTTCATTTATCGAAATGCCTTGAAGGCTGTTCCATGTAAATATAAAGTTTCTTGCTTTCGGTAAGTCGTTAATTAGCAAGCCCTCGTTGATCAGATTGCATCATCATACAATTTAATCGTGATTAGTCTGATCTCAGACATTGCAAAGAACGTACAATTTTCTTGGAATGGCTCCTTTTTAGATGTATTACAATAAAGTAAACGCAGAAAAAGACTGCACTCTCATTAAACACCTTAAATCACTTGAAGGTGAATGCAGTGTCATTGTGCTGGTGTTGTAAGGTTATGTAGAAAGCTGCTTCACGGAGCGCCGGTTTTCAAAGTGGTTATGAAGGATCGGTTCTACTATGGTGGAGGTGTAATGAAAGCTGCAGCATGTCCTATTCAAATACTGTACAGCATTACAAACTGTCTGGAAAACAAAACAGAGCAATAGAAAAACCAATAAGGGTTTTACACCTTTAACATGAAAGCCAGGGACAGATAATGTTGCAGTTTGTCAGTGATAAGTGAAGAATGGTTGATATTCACAGGAGGAGTATCTCAGGATTGATTAACACGTCCCTTAGTCTCTCTGGCACACAGGGATGATTTAACATTCCCTTGTCGATTTTATTTATTGTGTCTGCTTCAAATTCATGAAATCTCTTCCGTAGCTAATAAATACTCTGGTAAGAATCTGTTAAATGTTCACAATCTTGCATGGTCCAATAAATTCTGCTAACATCGACTTAAGATGAGCACTGATCATTCAAGCCTTTATTTATTTATTTATTTATTTATTTATTTATTTATTTTTAAGAAAGGCATATGCACTATTTTTTTGTTTTTGCTTTTTTTTTATGCACAGTAGTCTCTGACTAAGAGAACACCCCTCAGGAAGCAAGCAAAGTTCTCTAAGACAGAGTGGACCACCGAACACAATATACCAAGACCAATCACGATGGGAATCAATAAATATCAATGTATTTACTACATATGTGATGACACACGTGCATCAACAATGAAATGAACAGAATATGAGAAAAGCAGTAGGCAAGGTTATGTGAATAAAGTATAAAATAAACAAATGGACAAACTAACGTTAACAAACAAACTGACAAACTAAATTAACTGAACATCTCTACATACAGTAGAATGCAGCAGCAGCTCTGGATTACTCTCACGATGACAAGCCCGTTTTGAAATGATTGAATACACCATTTGAGTTTGACGAGGAGGAATTATCAGGTTACAAAGCAGTGCTGTATCAGTTTTTAGTCAGTTAGCAACGAATAGCTAGCAATGCCAAAAAGATGTTCTTTTAAAGAGAAGATATGATCCTTTAGGTAGAGCATTTCCAATGGGGAAATTTCATTTCACCACAAGGGTGTTCCCTAAGCAGAAGTGTTCTCTTAGGAGGTGTTCCGAGTGGAGACTACTGTATCCCCATCAGATCACTTAGATAAAATTGTACCTGTTTACCTCAATCAAACCAATAACTATAACATTTTTAAAAAGTAAATCCTTACTGGAATACTCCACACAAGTAATCGGATTACAATTAACTAGTTATTGTAATGCATTAATTTAACAGCCCTACCCTCAGCTTGTTGATATACAGACCTGAAGATTTGGCTGGCACTTCTTGTCATTTTGAAAACGCACAACATGTTTCGTTCCTGACGTAGCAGAATGGTAAATATCAGTTTGAAGGATGAGAAGGTTAATACAGTGATAAATATGTATATCTGTGCATGTGGCTTTGTGAAACGTTTCAGAAACAGTCTGTGGGTAATTTTCACCTCTCGTTTGCATCCTCAATTTCGGACCAGTGTGCTGGTGTCTTGGTGACAGAAAGCGTGTTAACGGCTCCTACTGCCTGTCGTGAATTTCATTTTGAAGGTGAGGGACAATGCTGCTGGCTACTGCCAGGCAGACAGGCAGGAGAATGAGAGCTTCACCTCCTAGCTCAGAGAGAGAGAGCAAGCACCTCAATCTGACTTGACCCTAATGTTGGTAACACCCTCACTCTGTAGCTTCAAACCCTCAACCATATATATATATATATATATAGTAAACGTTTATTATAATAAAAACATCACATTTGGTATGAAGCTTTTTTTTCTCTAGAGTAATGTATAACATCTATGAATACCAATGCGATAACCTAGTGAGACAGCTTAGACGGGTGATTTAATGGCTCTTGAGTTTTCTGTCTTCCACAAACCTGAAGTAAACTGCTTTAAAACAGGAGCCAATATTTTTGATGGTAATGAAAAAACTTGTTTCATTTTTCTCCTAAGTTGTGTCCCTCCCTTCCTGCTGTCCATCGCTTTCTGATTCGCTCTCAATACAAAGTCAGGTGCTGGACATGATTGACAAGATGTCTCCCCCCCCCCCAATCTGCCATAAATCTTGAAGTGAACCCTTACGAAACTAGCCCACTGCGACACCAAGCCTCCCCCTGGTCACTTTTCAACCTCCTCTTCTCTCAGGCACGACGTGCTTCATTACCCCTTGATAAAATCGAGCTATCTTGGGAGCAGTTTCTGTAATTCCAGCCCAGAGCTCCTTGAAAGGTGCGGGAGCCTAATAGCAGCTGCCTTGCTCAGCAGTAAGAGGCACTTGATTAAATTCAATCGAGAGGGAGAGACACAGAGCAATCTCGCTCTGCTCAGGATAAAGTGCTGCTCTTCTTTACCTTACTTCAACCATATCAAGTGTCATTTTCCTTGTATATATTTTTTTTAAATCATGTCCCAGACTTGTTCATACCAAAGCAGGGGAGAAATCTGACCAGCCGGTCTTTTTTTTTTTTTTTCCCCTAACGAAATGAAAATCTGTTTGTCATCAAGACCTGAATTTACCTGATCAGGTGTTGTGTGACAGACAGGAGCCTAAAAACTTGATTTGATCAACCTATTCCTTTGTCTATCCACAGCTGGATATTTTTAGAGCATTTTCGGCACAGGGAGATCATCCTGGATTATTGACCACTTATTTTTAAAGACTATGTGGTTGGTGCAGTCCACGGTGATTCTGCTGTAAAATGCTCTAATAAAATACAGTTGTGACTTGTGCTGGGCATATATTGATCAAATCAGCCCTAAAGTCTTTAGCTATGTTTTAAGTTCTGAATAAAACAGAAAGAGGCTTGTTCAGGTTTTCGTTAAATAAATGTTAAAGCAATGTATTGAAATAAATTAAGTTAGCTTGTTAAGGGATGTGTATTACATCTGTGCTTCATTTGTTTTTCTGTTTCCTAATATAGACGACCTCAGATCTCTTCCAGTATTTAAGAATAAGTCTTATGAGCTCCAGGGAAGCATTCTAAGCTATCCTCATAATATGCTATTGAGTTACATAGTTCCAGAGTATGGAAATGTTAGATGGAATTTGGTAGGCATCTGAAATAATATCAAACATCTGATTCCAAATATGGTTTATTTTATTAGGCCCCGAAAACCATGCTTCAGGTTTCTTTTGGCTAAACTTTGATTAAATAGAAATGTAGGGAATTAATTGGTTATTCTCACCAGCCAGAGAAAGAGAGAACAAAATAAATAGAAAAGAGTGAGTGAAAGTAAGCAGAAAAAAGAAGAAAACGCCAGTGTAATTGTGAATGTCGGAGGATAGCATCGGCTGGTTTGTGATTCAAGCAGCGTTCAGGACATTAAGGGTGCTTTTAGAAAAGTGGAGGGGAGTGAAACAGGACATGCAATTGAGCAGAAAGAAGAGCAGAACAATGAAAACAACAAGACATGGAAACAGAGGGACCATACCCTTTACAACTGGCAGGGCAGCTCTGCCACGCTTACAGCAGGCATGTACCCATCCTCACTATGAATTATCATTATTATGCTTTGTGTCAAGTTTCATTTTACTAGGCAAGCTTCAGCCATGCCATATTTTCATCTTTCCCCTCTTAAGCTGTATTGAAAACGATCATTTATTTAAGTTAAATGGTGTTTTAGTTACTTGATGGTCTATCTAATTTAGGAGTAAAAGTCAAATATGAATTAGATGCATCTGTTTTTAATTTTATTAAATATATCACGTCAGTGTAAAATAAGACCCATTGGCTAACGTAGTTGGGAAGTGTGGAAAGCTGGGATATTAAATGGCTGGGGAGTAAAGGTAGATCACGCTGTGGCCCCCAAACACGCTTAGTGAGGGCTACAAACAAATAGTTATAGTCTCACAGTATATGTGCACTACTCAATGCTCTCTTAGGTAAGTCCATAATAAGTGGTATTCAGGACTGTGAAATCGGCTATTGCAAGTTCTAAAGTTGCTGGCCTGTCAGAATTCAAGTGGTGGGTTAATGCGTCCTCCAAAGGAGTGTTTGCCTCCCCCCCGCCCCCTTGAGACACAGTATATCTGTCCATAGCCCTGGCCAGGGGCACTAATCAATAGGGAGAAGTGGGCTGTCATCTCAACACAGTCTGAACCAGGCAGGTCAGTGACCCTGCATTGATCCACAGCAGGCAGGCAGACACACACAGCCAGGGCCAATGATGGATGCATTGCTTCTAAAATCAACAAAGTAAGACAGTCAAGTCCACTTTAAATCACACAGAACTTCAGGTCATACATACTGGCCTGGCCTGTGTTTTTCTGTAAGGGCAAATCACAGGCAAATTGCCTCCTTCATATAACTGGATTATAGTTCACTGGAAAATCAGGCCCACTGTGTTTTGGCTGCAGTGGTCAGTCTGCACTATTAAATAAAATCTCAAATGAGAGTTGCTAAAATGTATATACAGTTTTATACTGAATACAGGGCTTCTATTTTTTGGTGTTTTTTATTTTTTGCTTTTTTAGTTATAAGTGATTTATTATATCATCCAAAACGTGAATTGACTTTTCTTTCTGCTGTTGCCCAAAAGTGCTGTTCTGGAGATTCAATGTACTGTGTCTTGTAAACTTCAAATCCAATAACAGCACAGATAGGAAATCAATCTTCAGACACAGAGAAAGACTTCTGTCATGGAATTAATTTATTAGTTTATTGTAGTGTTTCTAAACCGAGCACTAGTGTTTAATAGTTATGGCTGTTTATATATATATTTTTTTAAATAGCATTTTGCTGAAGTCAGACGTTTAATTCTATATTCAAAAAACACTCTGTGGTGTTAGCTCTGCCTAGCAATAACTGCACTTTTTAAACCTAAGATGCATTAAAGCGATTGATAGAAGCGCACTCCCAAGACAGTCCTGTCGATAGCGCTGCAGCCCTGTGTGGTGTGAGCTGTAGCCTTTGATCCTGAACCCCAGGCTCTCTCCCTTCAGGGACAGGGGAGAATAAGTGGGTCACAATAGACACAAGTTCATTGCTGCAAATGAATTTAGCACTATAGTAGTTTTAAATGTGAAACTTGTAGACACAATTCTCACATAAAGACTCTAGTCCTTACTGATGTGCTTTAAAAGTATATTTTCCTCCAGAATTCCTCCCTCAATTTGCTGAATGACTTTAAAGCTGTATTCATGGTCATGTCTCCCTCCCTCTCTCTCCAGAACAATTTAGACCCCTTTTTTCTTGTCAAGTCAGTGGCTGCTCTTAATGGCCCTACACTCAAGATTTATGGCACAGGTTTTTCATTTTTGTCCGCTCAAAGGAAATATTTATGTCATTGACATTTAGAAATACTAAAAGAAACGTAATAAATTCAACGACAAACATTTCAACATTTCAACTTAGGCGCTGAAAAAGATGATGAAGTGATTGTCAGTAAACGTACTAAGTTTCTTTTAGTATTTCACAATTTTATAGTGTCAGTCACATCACGCCTATTTTAGGAATGTTTTTGGCATCAGTTTAGCAGTTTTAAATAATATTCACAAATCTAGCTCTCTAGGTTTTTTTTGTTTTTGTTTTTGTTTGTTTTTTAATTCACTAATTTGTACGTTCTGACCTTGGCATCTCTAGTTTTGGATGACCTGACTTATTTTAAACAGCTGCATTATAGCTGCAAATTTAAATATGGGTAAATAATGTAGTTGTTGAATAATCAGCCACTTGTTTTAAGCAGCCACTGATATCACTGAGTATTTAAGCATGTATATTAGGGAGTGTTCCCTGATCTCAGAGACCTGGTTTAGTGCAGCCTTGTGACATCCCTCGCAATTAGAGCGAGCCGAGCCACAGGTAAGGACAGCCGGGCGAGCCTGGGAATCGTTAATGCCAGGGGTTTGGTTTCCACTGTGTTGTACCTCACAGCTCCAGTCCACAATAGAGCACCACTGTCTGCTGACCTGATCAACTATTCAGGCTCACCAGCCTCCTAATAATAGTCTCTGGTTTCCGAGCCCCCCCCCCCCAAGCTGATACAAGCTGCAGATAACATTGTTCCTCTGCTTGTATCTTTTATCTCACATCTGGGAGTCCTGCCTGGGAGCCGCGCGGTGACAACATTGCCCCCTTTGTTCCTACTTGTAGCGACACAGATTTGGTTTCGGGCGGACCGTGGCCTCAATGGTGGGTGTAGCCCCGGGTGCAAAGTGTATCCATGGTTACCAGCAGCATACATGGTGGAAGGCCCACTCTTTGACACGGCCTCCCACAATGCTCCGTAGGTGGTGGTGGGATATTCTGTCATTGGAGCCTGTTAACTAGGGTGCGTTAGTGATAACAAAGCGCTTCAGCCAAGCAGCAGCACCCCCTTACTGTCCTGAACTACCTGCCCTTCCACCCTGAGCCTCTGGCAAACAGACACTGAGGTGTTCTGTACATTCTGTTGATACACAAACTTTTGTGTCATACCTATCGCTCTTATTTGAAGTTGAAGCTGTGCATGCTACTAATCTTTTTATTTCTCGTTTTGAAATAAGGGATGATCAGAATTTTCTATAGAGACAACCACGGTTTATTACTTCCTGTGCTGTAGGTCAGACTCACTTGTATCAGAGTGAGGCTGGGGCCAGGAGAGTGAAGCTGACAGGAAGTAATAAACCATGGTTTTGCTCATTTTAACTTTTGTTTATTTGGCTAGCTTATAGTTTGTTATTATTTGAACGCTTTGGCCAGTAATAACACTGGCGATTATAACAGTAAGGAGTTTGTTTAGTACAGGAACTAGCCCTAATCTTATACACAGTCAATTCACAACACGCAACTAAGGGTTAAGATGAAAAACAGTTTAACTTTAAATTGAATTCTTTTAATTCAAACAAAATTGGGGTCCGTGTTTAGTGATTTTAGTTTTCTTCCTACCTGGAGATGTTAAAGTCTCATTGTCTTTTGGAATAATTATGGAGTGGAAATGAATACTGAATGAAATGAATACCTCTGATTTATATACTGCTGTTTTATAAATCAGGAAAGCAAAAAAAAGGCATTTATTTATATATGATGTCTATAAATCAGACATTTTAAATGGAAAGGTTTTGTAAAAACAAATTTACAAATTGGAGAAAAATGACAGGGTAAAAGACCCCAGCCAGGACACTTCTACGCTGCGCAAGGTATAGGGTCCAACAATAACACAGGAAGCGTCGTCAATTCAACTCTGATTTATAGTACTGTGGCTGGAGAAATGGGTTTTGCCAAAGTTCTGAGTTGTCTCGCTCTTGAATTCCAATTGAAAATGATTGTGGCGTGTTTGAAGCTACATCGCCCTGGGCAAGTTCACTGCCTGTGGCTCCCGATGCAGCTTCTCATCGCTCGTATTCATGAACCCTATTAGAATATTTATTTATGTGACTATTTTTAGGACTCATTTCCTATTTCACACCAGTTATCTGCTGGAGAGACGTTTACTGTTTTTGAGAATGTGTGGTGAGGGCTTGGTGGAGCCGTGGTTTAATACACAGAGGCCTGGGTTTGAACCCAGCTCAGGTCACTAGTTAAATGCTGTAGTTCAGGGCAAAATGAATGGACTGAGTTGATTGTGTAAGTTAAATGAACATTGATAGTGGTTCTGGGAATCATTCAGAAACGGTTTTATGTTGAATCTTGTATCAGTGGTTATATCTGTAGAAATCTAAAAGTGAAATGAAATATTTACTATGGATGTTGTTTTAAATTTAATGGAACTACCATGGTGTATGTTTGCAGAAATGAACTTCCCTATTGCTGTATTCTTCGAACCCTGAGTGGGTTCACTTGAAAGGGTTTTCTCAATGGAAACAACCATGATAAAAGTTTACTGTTGTAAAAGCATAGCAAGGTGTAGTAAAGCACAATGAAAGTGTGGTAAAGCATAGGGAAGCATAACAAGGCATGGTAAAGCATACTAATAAACGTTGCAAACCAGGGTAAACTATGGCAAATGCAATGTAAAACTGAAACAACAAAATAAAATACTAGTTTATAAGGGAGCAATAGACAAGTTCATTACTGCAAATATACCCTGTGGTGGTTCCATTAAAAGTAAACAACATTCATCATGAAATAATATATACCCCATTTCCTTGACCCAATATTCACAGAATGACAAATTCTAGTGAATTGTTGACATTTTTTTTGGTGCTAATATTGATTCACCTGCAACCTGCCTTCTTAACAGATAGGCAGCTATTCCGGTCACACTGATTTGGTTAGAAAAGCACAAGGTGTCTTTCACACAGTTTAGCTATGTCATGAATACAGTCTAAAGACAGTTGCATCCATACAGTAACTATGTCTTAATTATATTAACTACAGTCAGCACTCATATCCGACCCTATAAAATGTTAATTTCAGTGATGGTTAAATGCGTGTAATGCATATCTGATTACTTCATTCTGGCCTGTTCCAACCCTCATGTTTTTTTGTGTTCCCTGCAAAACAGACAATATCAAAAGTACATATCTGAAAGGGCTGTGTTTTACTATATTTAACAGAAGTAGTATTTGAATTTAGGTGACACGTTTCATAGAACCACAGTAAACAATATTCCTAGCTTAGACTTAGTAAGATCTATTAACATTGAACGCCCTCCTTGTCCTTTTAGCTTCACATTGCAGGCCATTACAAAGCAGATGTGTTAGATCACTTGCTTAAATTAGATCCTAGTAAGTCAGCAGGCTGTGATGAAATTAATCCATTTTTAAATTCAGCGGCTTTTATCATTTCTATGCTTTTTGTTATTTTATTTAATCTTTCAATTAAAACAGCTGAAATTCCTGCAATATGGAAATCTGTTGCTGTTCTACCCCTTTTTAAAGGTGATGGGTCAGACCCACATTGTTATAGACCAGTCTCAATTTGACCTTGTTTGTCCAAAGTTATGGAAGGAATGGTTAATAAGCAGATAAACTTTTTTTTTTTTTTTTAAATAGTAATAATATTTTACCAGATTTGCAGTCTGGTTTTCGCGCCGGGCATGGGTGCATTAAAGCCGTTTTGCAAGTTTTAAATGATAATAATAATAATAATCTTTATATAGCGCCTTTCATAGTTGACCACCATCACAAAGCACTTTACAAGATACGAGACATGGGTGTGTGAACTATGCATCAGCTTCAGAGTCACTTACAACAACGTCTCACCTGAAAGACGGAGCACAAGGAGGTTCAGTGACTTGCTCAGGGTCACACACAGTGAGTCAGTGGCTGAGCCAGGGACCTCCTGGTTATAAGCCCAGTTCTTTAACCAGTGGACCACACAGCCTACTAAAAAACAGTGACAAAAAGCAATTTTGTGCTGCTGTTTTTGTAGATGTTGGGGGATATTGGTATTAATGACGATTCCCTTAGATAGTTTCAGAATTACTTTTGTCTCTCAATATCTTAGTTACAAAGGAAGTCCCACAAGGTTCTATTTTAGGTCCAACTCTTTTTCCCATTTATTTAAACAATGTGGTTTGGGTCCTAGGCAGTTCCTGGCTGATCTACCTTTATGCAGATGACACAATTCTTTTCGCCCTAGGCTCTTCAATGTCTTCAGTTGGGTCTGATCTGCAAGTTGGTTTTGACAGTGTTCAGCAGGCTTGTTCATTCTGCTATAAGATTTCTGATTGGTGCTCCTTATCACACTCACCACTGAGATCTTTACTCCCTTGGTTAACCGGTCTGCTTTATACACCAGACGTCTGACTCACTGGTATTTGTTAGTTTACAGAACTTTGCTTGGTAAAACGCCTATTTATTTGCAAAATTTACTACAAAACTCTTTCTTGTTTTATAATGTACGTTCCAATGCATTGATTAAATTGGAGTTGTCTAGGGTTGCTGCAGCGTTTGGTCGCAACTAATTTCGGTTCGCTGCAGCCAGCAACGAATGCCTTGCAACTTAGGGTAAAGTTGCATAGCTTTGTTTCCGCGGAAGCCTTTTGGCGTGGTTCAGGTCTTTGCTGACTGATATTTATGCTTGCTGATTGTGTGATTTGATCAAGTTTTAACTTTTATTCTAAAAAAAAAAAAAAAAAAAAAAAAGTATGTATATTTGTATGTTTGTATTGTATTGTGTTGTATTTTATTTTATTATTTACTGCTGCATGCGGACCTCGTGGCCAGGTCGTTCTTGTAAGTGAGAATTTCTTTTCAACTGGCTAAGTAAAGGTTAAATAAATAAATTCAGAACAATGTGATTCTGAAAATATCACTTGCCAAAACTAAAGAGAGGCCACGCTAACTGTAATACAGTACATACTTTTAAATCCTGTCCGTATTGTACAATTTGCCATTAACGACCCAACAGCAAAATGAAATCTGAAAGTTAACCATGCGCAGAACCGCGTACAACGTAAAAGGCAGTGCAATTTAGCAAAACCAAAAGATTAAAAAAATAAATAAATCAGTTTCCAGAATTAAAACGGTATCCAAAGTCAGTATTGAAAATGCACAAAAGTAACAAAGTACATCACAGGAAGCGCTGTGTAACTCCACAATATAAGACAGACTGATTCGGCATTAGAGAGAATTAAAAAAAAAAAAAAGTCCTGTGATATTCAGATAAATTGTAACATTGAAGAGATGGGCTGTCTGTGTGTGTGTGTGTGTGTGTGTGTGTGTGTGTGTGTATATATATATATATATTAATACAAGGGCTGTAAAACGTGACTGACGTATATCTGGGTGACGGATATCCGAGTGCTGACTGTAGTGTATTTCTGTTTTTCAATATTGGTCAAAAATGTATCTATTTTAAAGTATCAATTAGGTCCTTAGCTTAGGAACTTTTATATTTAAAACTGTGGAAAAATCATTGTTATACACCTCCAGTGTGCCCCCTATCATCTATTTCCAGTACTACCTTACACTGGTGGTCATTAATCGGTCTTTGTCAGGTTGGCTGCTGAATGCTTTGCAGATTGGCAGAGCATTGCTGATCGATTGGGTCTACACATACAGATGTGTTAAACACATCAGAAAGTTCAGGGGTTACATTCCCCTGCCAGTGAGCTCTGTGACTTTTCAAGCTTGAGGGGGACTGGGTGCAGCTGATCTCGACAAATCGTTCGCACTGATGGTGAAAAGTTCAAAACCAAGGGAAATTGGGGGCTGGAAGAGAATGTAGGCAGAACGTTTTCATACAAAGAAATAATAAACATGGTGCATATGGAAAAGGTTACTGCAAGAGGCTGGGCCAGTGCAAGCGCAGCTGCTCCGGTTTCGAAGTGAATACGCTGTGCGCAGGGTGTCTCGTATTGTTGTATCCTCTAGTGCAGTGTTTTCTGCCCTTGATAAAGGAAAGGAAAACAGGACTCGAGAGCTGATACTGTGAGCGTGCGGCGACGGCTTCCCTCTGAAACACACCTTGTAACCTCTACAAATCTAAGAGCCGAACCCCCACCAAAAACAATGCTCCACAGCCCCTGCATCGCCCCTACATTCATTTACCAGACATCCTGGGATTGTCCAAATTTCAGCCTTCGTTTTTTGTCCTGGTCAAAAACAGTACAATTGTTTAATCGTCCAGGTTTTGCTATTGTTCACGTTTTATTTTATTTTTAAAACTTTATCGGTGTGCTCGGCAAGTAATTGTAATAGGATGTGTTGGCGCTAATTAAAACTAAAAGAAACAATGTTATGGATTATTTGTTTAATCATTCTGATTATGTGTATATCACATGTTTAAATGGTAATAGCTGATCTATTTTTTTCTAATCTGGCTTATTTAACATGTTTTGATTAGCTGACAATGGAAAGAAAACATGATCTGTTATAATACACCAGATGTTGAAACTATTATATGCTGTTATTTTAACAGCTTCAGAGTTGCTACGGCTTCAGTGAATTGAAGTTAAAAAAAAAAAAAAGCCCCAGTTTTTCCCTCAGGAAATCTGGTAACCCTAATGAAGGAATGTTTATTGTCACATCCCAGCACCGACAGTGTAGCTGCGCTGGAGCTGTGCTGATTTCGCAATGACGCTGTGCTTTCCTATTGCTGATTAAAAAACTCAAATCATCGGACACCTTCCTAATGTTTAGTTTGAACCTCTGTTCAACTCCCTGCTCAGTCGGGAATTGGAACACACTCGTGCACTGTTCACACTGCCTAAAAAATACGAGATGATCACGTTGAAAACCCGATTTTGAATGACCGTGTGTGTTGATTGGGCATTATTTAGGTATTGTGGCTAGGGTGTTACTATATATATAAAGCCCAGATTCATGTACAACTTCAGGGTCTATCACTTGACATGACAATTTTCCTATATGACATTTTTTTATTTTTTTCATAACTGCAAAAAAAAAAAAAAATCCCAGGTAATATTCTAACCAGTGCACAGAGGGACCTCATAATCACTTAAAAATCGCTCAGCAGCTGGAAAAAAAAAAAAAGCTATATTGGATTATAAATGCAATTGGACACATCTGTAGGAGGCTGGGAGTGTGTGATAGGTGAATATCAAGGCTGTTGTCATGTTCACCATGGGAAAATGCTCTGAAACAGTCCAGCTGTGGGTTAGCCCAGTCGGGTATAGCTTGATCAAATCAACTCTTCAGCTTCTTATTGTTGTACCTCTTGTAAGCCTTGAGAACCAATGTAGCCATTTGAAAACCAGCACATCTAAGTACAGGAAAATCCTGCTGAACAGCCAGTTGGAATTGTAGATACTGGATCTACATAACAAGATGACCACTAAGCCAATTGCAATGCAGTTCGGAGAAGGACATTCTTCAGCTCAAGAGTATTAGAATATAGGGATCTAAGGAGGTGCCTTTATGCATGCCACTCTTCCACATGCATCTGGGGAAAAATAATACATTTAGTGTGATGTTCCCCCTCGGAATTCCATTCATCGTGATTCCTCAGAACTCGGTGAGCTTGCCCCTGTAAAGTGTTTAAAAGAGATGAATAAACAGATGGGGCTCTGTCATCCGGGCTAGCACTGGTGAGAGCTCCAGCACGGATAGCCATTCTGGGGGGTCAGACAGGGCAGGAAGAGGCACAGACAGGGGCCCGTTTGTAAACAGGCATCTTGGGAATGTAGGAGTGAGGCTGCCGCTCTGTGTTCAGTCTCCCGGGCTGTCCTCGGGAAGGGGAGATAATGCTGGGTGCTTTTCACTGCTGACAGGAGAGCAGGAGATGGTGAGAGATACAGCCTTGGCTCTCTGCAATGGGGAAAGAGTGCCATACTGTCATCTTTTATTGATAATTCATGTCAAGAGCAGTGGCTAATGCTTTAGTTTAACACATAATATTACAAGGGGATAGGTGCAGCTCTGCTTGAAATTCAAGGGACCTGAGTTTTGTGGGCATCGCTCAGTTGGAAATAATATAAACCACATCACAAAACAAGCAGCAGAAAACTCTCTGCTGGAGAGAGGCCCAGGACTGAATGGCAGGCGGGGGGTGTTATAGTCAGTAATGAGGTGCTCTCTCTCTCTCTCTCTCTCTCTCTCTCTCTCTCTCTCTCTCTCTCTCTCTCTCTCTCTCTCTCTCTCTCTCTCTCTCTCTCTCTCTCTCCTATTTTTTCATACTTTGCAGTCATTTTTTAATTCAAGTGCCATCTTTAAACATTAAATATTTATTGCATCTAATAAAGCATAAGTTCTTTAAAAATGGTGCTCTGTGAACAGGCTGGCTGTAGGGTGACGTCAGGCCAGAACGGAGGACACAGAGACAGGCAGTACTGGCAGTGAAACTGAGATGCTGCGGCACTCAGTGTGTTTAATAAACAAACAAATAAAATATTTAAACAAAAAACCAGCACACAGCACTTGAGGCCAAAATAAACAGACAGTGGAAGAGCAGACAAACAAACATGGTGAGTCAAGGCCACTTATATTAACTTTTTCTTTCGTTTTTAGTTTTTTTTTAATTCTCTCCTCTCTACACCTGTTCTCCACTCACTGAACACACAACCGTGAGTGAGTGAAACATGTATCTATATCTATTGTGCCGGGATTCAATTACTAATTAATTATTCACATGAATCACTCGTACTACACAGACCCATTTATATCCCGTGCAGCAATACCTATACACCAACATTAACACACCACACGCAACACATAACAAAATCCACTCATGGACGGGACACACTGCAACACGCTCACATTAATGTGAGCATTTCCAGTTGTTTTTAAAAACGTATGTTTATCTGGCAAACCACACCGAAGCACGCTCGCTAATGGATATGTTTAATAGTCAGGTTTTTGATCAGTCAACTAAGGCGTTCCGAAGTTCCAAGCCATAAACACAAACAAGAACGCCATGAGCCCGTTTGTGACCGGCGCCGCTGCAGTGACTGTCCTTCTTGTGATTGCAGAGACAATGTCTCCTCACACTGCCAGTCTGACAGCTGAGAACTCCAGAGAGGAGACTGACTTCCTTCCCAGCAGTTTCTGTTTCCACTTGGGAAGCACTGGGCAGAGTTTGAGAGGGTCGTTAAGATCGCCACATGCCATGGAGGCGGTATCACGCTGCACGTTTCTATTCATTTCAGAGATATTTCACAGGAGTGAAGTGACTTACATGTCTTGTAGACCTTTTGACAAGAAATGATTATCCTGGAAGATCAATAGGCTGCATTCTTCCTTTTGTTTATGGAAAAACTAGTGAGAGGACGTAAAGTTTATGCGACACTTCTGTTCCCGAGTCTGTCTCCCTTGACAGTGGGTCAGCTTGCTGACTACCTGCTTAGTGTTTGGGTTCTTGTGCATATTGATAGATTCAAAATCCTCTGCAGCCGTCATCTTCCGGTCAGTCGACAGTTGCTTTGCACTGAATTGCTCTGTTGCAGTTGCATTCTGGGTCGAAACAGACTGAACAGAACTATCAGTTCAAGATGATAGTGCAGCAATCCACTGTGCAAGAATTCTGTGCGTATGATTTCTAGGGCCACCACAATCCATCGATCTCGGTGTACTCGTGTTTGAAGATACCTTCAAACACTTTGTGGAGTCTGTGCCACGGACATGGTAACCCAGCCTGATATTTAATACAGGTATGTCCTGGTGTGTCCTTCCTTCTGTGGTTGATATGTAATCCAATAGTGTATTAAAAAGTTTAACTTAAAAAAATATTTTCTTACAGGAAAGTACAAGGCTGCTCTGGCCAGTAGTCATCACAGACTTGGTAGAAAAGATGTCAGTCCATTTGAACTGTAATGACATGCATTCAGTACCAAATGTTTTAAATGTTATTTAAAAAAAAATGTGTAGTTCCTTTATTAAACTCCATAATAATACCCAACAGCAAACAAAAGCAATCACCAGTCATCTTAACTGACAGCAATATCCACAGCCAAGTATTTTAAATGATCCATTAAGCTCTCTCCCTGTCTGTCTGCCAGAAGCGCAGTTGAAACACAGTTACATATCGACTTGCCTTATTCTTATTTGTGGCTGGAGTATTGTATTAATCTGATGAGATCCCTGGCCGTTAATTAAGAGGAGGGGCCAATCAATGGCAGAGACGTTAACCACTGAGGGAGCAGGACCCAGGGACCGGAACTGCCACGGTTAAGAGCAGGCTAATAAAGAGCTATTGCTGCCCGCTGATGGACTGAGCAGGGGCAAACAGGCATCTGCAGCAACAAATCTGCAAAGATTAAATACCCTTTTCTGCTTTGCAGTAATATTTTATTAATATAATGTAATTTATTTATTTATTTTTTTATTAATATAATGTGTCTTTTGCAATGATATTCTCACAGTAGAGTCCCTGCAACACTATCAGAAACACATCATCGATCAAATGTGATATTTCTTACACTCACTGGGGGCAGAGTGTTGCAAGGGGACAGGTTAATGGTTACACCCTGGTGTACAAGTTGCTCATACAAAAATGTCATAATGTTCGCCTTGTCTAACCTGTTTGGTAATAGCAAGGAAAAAAGTTGCTTGCAGCTAAACCTGTGAGGTACATGCAGTTTGTAGTTCAGACTGTCCATGTGAACTCAGCCCTCCCCTGCCTCTGTTTCCTGCACAGGTTCCAGCAAGGGGAGTACACGGTGGAGGTGAGCATCAATGACTACCTGGATATCTACTGCCCCCACTATGAGGAGGCCTTGCCTCAGGAACGCATGGAGCGCTACATTCTCTTCATGGTGAACTACGATGGCTACACCACCTGTGACCACCGCATGAAGGGCTTCAAACGCTGGGAGTGCAACCGGCCACAGAGCCCCAACGGGCCCCTCAAGTTCTCAGAGAAGTTCCAGCTCTTCACCCCCTTCTCGCTGGGCTTCGAGTTCCGCCCGGGCCACGAGTACTACTACATCTGTGAGTATCCGGACTGTACCAAGTGTGCTGTAGGGGTTGGGTTTGATTCACCAGTGAAAGCTCCAGAAAACAGTGTTGTCCCAACTCTGTCTGATCAAACGACTGCAAATTACAGTACAGTAAGTGACACCCTAAAAGTATATTCACTTATTATAAATCACAAAAACGAAGATTGTATTCACATACTACTGTTAACCCTAACGGTTTTATTAACACTTATGTTCTGTGCACTGGATGACATCTATACACAGGGTAAGATGTACAGGAATGATGACAAACCCTAAACAGTTTATATGTTCATATCTTCGTTTATTTTGGTGTAAATAGACGACCCAACATACTTGTGTCACTTATACAGGTGCATACAGATTTGTTATATGGTTTTTTTTCTCCAAATTTTAGGGGGTTTACAGATAAAAAACTTGCTAAATGGGGATGTTGTAAAAAATAAAAGAAGAAAGGAAAGATAAGTTGCTGTCTTCTTCTTTGAGTCCAGATAAGTTTAGTTTATTGAAGATCAAAGTTCTGAGTTGCAAAGTTACAACCAGGCATCTTACAGGTTACATGGTGACAGTTTGCAGGTAATCCTGTTTCCAAGCACGGATCAGAGCGATACAAAGAACATTTCAAAATTCTACTTTAAATGCAGTCTCTCAGTGACATCGTGATTTTTCCTTAAACCAATCAGAAAGACACAACTCTCTTCTTGGTTAATTGTCCATTTGTCCTAACCCTAGATTCAAAGCATCTGCTTCAGTCCAGTTTCTCTTTGAAGTAGCTAGTTTTTATAACCCTCATAAAATCGACTGTAATTTCCTAAGAAAACCTGTTTTATTTCTAGTTTCTACTGTCTAAGCAGGAATTTAACCAGAATCTGGCTTAATCTTTAACCCATTCTCTGAGTTGTAAAAAAAATTTATTTATATCTAAGTAAAATGTTCCAGCAGGGGATTTGTAGGTCATAGTAATTAGCTTTTCCAGCTAGTATTCCTTTCATATTTTTGTTCTTTTCAGGGTGTGAATTATAGTTCAGGTCTCATTCTTGATAGTTTTGCACCATTTTTTCTTATTCCTTTTTGGAAGTTAGTAGCAGCCTCTGCAGTCCTGTGTCTTCAGTCAAAGTGCAAATCTGGTAAAAGACCTGTATGAAAACATGTACTGTTAAGTTAGTGAGGATTTTTTTTTTAAGACCTTGGTTCATACAATATTCCATTTCTGAAATAATACAGGTGACCTGGATTCAGACTTGGACTTAAAATACCAACAACTTGATTGCACGTTACTTTCTTGATGAAAATGTCAGTTTGTCAAATGGCAGCTCCTTGTTAGTTGTAGAGTTTTGCTGACACAGGAGGAGATCGGTGCAAACCCGGTTACAGGCGCTGTCATGCAGAACATTTGAAATTATGCTGATTGGTTAAATCATATTTAGCAGACAAGGTGATGGAGGCAATTGCCAAGTCCTGGCTTCCTTAACAGACCAAATCCATTAACCTGAACGTGGTCTCCACTGGGGAGGGTGGGTGGATCAGACGTCCTCCTCTGGCTCAGTGTCTGGGATTGGGTTGCAGGTGTTCTGAGTGGCTGGCAGGATTATATCTGCTCAGCTTGTTCAGCAAATGGCCTTGAGAATGACGACAACCTCTGACCCGTTGAAAGAGTTTCCCACTGGGAGGAAGCGGCTGCAGGTCTCAGCAGGGAGAACCATCAGCTCTAATGATGCAATTCCAACACTTTTTGTTTAATGAAATCATGGTTAATTAGACCCATGTACTTTAAGTGTTTCTGTGTGTTTGGCCAGGGAGCAGATACCTGGAGTTTGGTTTGAAGCATTCTGTGTCACCGGGCTAGAGGATGTATTTCTGATACTGGGTTTTTTGGGGGTTTTTTTATATATAAGGTAAGTCAGTGGTTAGAGAAAGCCCCAGGTTGCAGTGTGGAAGGTTGTGGGTTTGAGTAGCTCAGTGGTTGTAGACAATGCTGGGCTGCAGTGTGGAAGGTTGTGGGTTTGAGTAGCGCAATGGTTAGAGAACATTTTTGTTCGCTTCAGAATAAAATGTTCACATAGTTAAAAACTTCCAGTTTACACCTAGTGAGGTTTTGAAGAGGCTGTTTTTTTAAAGGAATCTGACAACATGCTTGGCTGTGAATGGCTGTAGACTCAGTAGAAAGATGACCTTGACAATGTGGACACTGAGCCGGTGACCCCACTGTGCCCTGTTGACCTGCCAGGGCCTCAGAGTTCACATGTGAAAGTTCAAGTGTGTCGAGGAGGCTGCTATAGAGATCACTCAGCCACACAACAATGGCAGCGACTTCCGATCTTCAATTGCTCATTAATGCACTCCCAGTCCGAAACGCCCAGCCGCCTCCATTGAGTCCCCGTTGTGATGGAGCGCACAGAGAGCTGGGAAGCTGTTTGCCGGTCTTTCAATGCAGTTATTCTTCACAGAGAAAAGAGGATTGTTTGGCTACTACCAATATTGTAGCTGTCAGGTCCTGGGGGCTGGGAAGGGGAGCACAGGAGGGGGGTAGCCTCTGTTAACTGGTTACAAAGGAGTCTGTCCATCATCATTCACAGATCACAGATAGAGAGCCCAGACCCAGGACACAGGGACACAATGCTGTTCACGATCCGCCCAACCCCCTCCCTCCCTCAGTTTCATCTCAGGGTGATTGCTGGCTGACAGCAGCCTCTCCACTGTGTAGCCTGTTGAGGTTCGGTACACTCGAGTGCCCCCAGGATCCGGTATAGGGCTGACCACCGGAATGCGAAATGAAGCAGAATGCGCACAAAGGTGTCTTCAGACCAGGGGGGCTGGATAAAGGATTTCCTCCCAGGTCAATACATTTCCTTCTAAGCAAAGAGGGTTTGATCTCTGAAGGGCTTGTGACTTATTCAATATGTAATGCTAAATTAAAGTTAAATTAAAATCAACATCTATTTTAATGCTCTATACAGTGGCAGGTCTTAATACCTCCACTATAACATCTAGAACCCTGATGGATGTAGTAATGTTAACAGTCACCTCTGAGAGGAAACGTTGGCTTGACTTTTGAGTTATTTACAGTTTATGTTTGGTCTTCAGAAATTAAATTAAGTTTGGCAAATGTTTAGCCAGTCTGCAGTCTTGCAGTGTGTGCGTGAGTGTGAGACTAAAGCTGAAGGAACACAAAGCCATTTTCAGCAACAGTGGCTTGAAACTTGATTCCAGGAGACTGGAAGACCTAGTTTGAGGTTGCTGTATCAAAACCCAAGTCTCCCCTTGCGTGCCATGCAGTGGCCTGAAACCAAGTTCTAAGCTACAAAGTGGCTTCATGTTCCCTCAGTTTAAGAGAGACTAACAAGTTTGTGTTTTCTTCTCCAGCGTCCCCTCACCTGAACATCGTTGGGAAGCCCTGCCTGAGGCTGAAGGTGTACGTGAAGCCAACAAGTATGTCACTGCAGAGCGCTAGAGAGACTGTGCTTGTATTATACAGCTACCTCCCTGATTCTTGTCTGGTCTGACAAAAAACATTGAAAACCAAAGCTGCTAAAAATACTGCTAACACTTATTAACAAAGTTGTAGTTCATATTCATTTATCAATAATGGATGATTATTATAATTCTGTTGAAATCAAAAAGTACTCTGTTAATTGCCACCTTCTCATTTATGGAAACTAAAACTTCTAAGATTCCGTATTGTTTTCCTCAGTCTGTCATAGTCCATTGTGTTTGTATACCTGTACTGTGAAACTCTATGGGGAATTCATGCAGACACACGTTTCTGTAATGGTGTCTTTCTGTTTAGCAGAAACATTTGTCTACTTGCTAATCGAATCCATTGGGGTCTTATAGTTTCCTGTAGTTTTATTCAAGTCTGTCTGATGTCTCCCTGTCTGTTCTAGCATTCTAAAGTAAGAAGTCAAGGAGACAAATACTGTGGGTTGCCCCTTCTTCTTCTGAAGGCACCAGCCCAAAAAAAGTTTGTCTCCTTGACTTGGTGTCGTATATTTACCTTGGAATTGTGACTGAGCACTCGAGGGTTGGGCATGTTTATCCTGTGCCTCTCCTGTCTGACTCTCCTCTCCCTTGGTTTCAGATGACTCTGTGTATGAGTCTCCAGAGCCCTTCCTCACTGATGATAACTCGGGCTGTGTCTTCTTGCTGTGCCCCCTGGCTCTGACCGTGTCCCTGCTGCTCTCACTCCACCTCTCCTCATAGCACTGTGAGGGTTCACACACGCTGACTGACGCACCCCTCTTCTCACCCTCAACACAGACGTGGAGAAGCAATTTGAGAGGCCTGGGGAGTTTGTGCTATTTGTCAGAACTTCTTCAAACTGATCCACCTGAAGCTAACTTTTGGGGGTGGGGGGGTTGGGGGGGGGGGGGGGGGGGGGATTGAATTCTGGTTTTATTTGAAGCCCAGCTACCAACACTGTTGATTTAATTGTGACTTTTTCAGCGTTCTGTGCTTTTCCTGGTCGGTTTCTATGTGCCGGTTGCTAGGGGGTCGACATAATTTCCTGTTCCCAATTTTTGACGACATAACAGAAGGGACAGTGGAAGAACCTTTGTTTCACGTTTTGTAACCCTTCAGTTTCAAACCTGGATTACGCGGCACATTCTGAATCTGCCAAAGACACCCATCTTTTTAAGCAATGTTTACTGTAACCCTGTCATGTCATGGGTTATGAAGTCACCATGTGGGACTCAGGAGGATAGAACATTTGAGTCAGTTTTTCAGTTTTTGCGACCTGGTGCTGATCTGCTTCCCGTTCCTTTTCTTCTTCTACTTTTTCTTCAGAAATAATTAACCCTTTCTTCTCTGTGAGACTACAGGAACAAAGACTCTCCTCTGGGTTTGGATCAAAGGTTTCATGCTCTTCCTCCACCTGGCAGTCTGCAGGGATGTCTGCAGTTAAAAGAGAATGAAGTCTTACAGTTGTAGAGCACTCTGCAGAAGCAGCTACTGCACAGTGTTCAGCTGCACCAACTTCAACAGCAAACTCTTCCTTAGGCCCTTGATAAGGTTTTGATCAGCACATCTTAGGTCCTGTTATGTCAAAAGCCTCTCACCCCCACCACACACCGTCCTGCTGTTCTGCGTGTGTATGTGTAAAAGTTTTACTGTCCTTGTCTCCATTTAAGTGCAGATTCACTGTTTCAAACATCGTCTTCACACTCCTTAAAAATGAATGCTGGAAAATAAGGTTCACGCTGTGGTTACCATGTCCCCACACAGACTGTAACAACAACCTACATAAGCACAGTACATGTGTACACACACATATATGCTTTCCCTCAATCATTCCAAGAGATGTTTTATAGACCAGTATCTCAGTTTAGTCCCCCTCGCCTCCTAGAATCTCGCAAAGTGAAAGGGATAATGGGAGGATGCCTTTTGACACATTCCAGATGCTGTTGGAGTGAGTGCGACCTCTCCTGGGCAGCTGCCCGGGTCCCAGTTCCTTTTTGCAGTGATCAATTTAATGAACTGTTGGCACAAAGAACGCTTCACGTAAAGCAATAGTGAAAGCTGCCGGTGTTTAGCAGGGCCGGGTGTAGTCACTGGAAGAATTTCTGTGCCACAGTGCACTGTTTTCGTTGCAGTGTTTTGAGTACGAGAATGGGCCAATTCATATGAATATCACCTTTTGTGTAATATTGTCTGTTTATCTTAATGCCTGATGAAAATCTCATTGACTCTCTGCGAAAGGTTTCAGATACCATGATGTGGTGAATGGTCTTTAATTTTAGCCCACCTTACAGATATTGGTCATTTGGTTTTGACTGAGAATGACACAGGGAGGGGGTCAGCGCTCTGAAAAAATATAGAACTGAAACTGTTGTTCCAGTTTGAGAAGGGCTCAGGAGGCTTCAACCCATCAAAACCCCTTCATAATATTTGTTTGGGACAACATGGAAAATAAAATGCCCCTTACTGTTCAAAAAAATAAATAAATAATAATAACCACTGAAAAGGGATTTAAACACACAGAACTTATGGGACAAAATGTTAATCACGCTCTTGTACTACGGAGTAGAGTGATGGAAACAGTGGTAGCCAGGATCGAAGATGCGCAGTTCCTGTGATGATGTAGGTATTGTAGGAACGTAGCTAGCTCCAGAAGATGGAGGACAAATTCTACATAGAGGAGTGTAATCTCTTCTGAAAGGACTGATTGGTAAGGAAGAGAGAAGGGGGAGTCTACCTCAGGGAAGGACTACAAGCCAAGGAACTGGAGTCGGTTTGGGTCAAGCTGTTAGTTAAAGAGGTCTGTCAATATGGGCATGACCCCAAGAATAGAAAGAATAGCAAATTATTACGAGAGCCTATGGGTGATTTCAGCTTCGCCAATATACACTTAAAAATGTATTGCCATTTCTAAAACTAGTTATCGGAGGACCACTAAACAGGCTGGCCTTATTTAAAATGGACCCAGGTAACTGTTAACCCACTAGTCGAATAAACATAATCTACTATTCAATCAATATTAAGGGGTAAACTGGAGAATTGAAATGGAATCATAGGAGGTAGCCAGCAGGGATTTAGAAGAGCCCTACCTACCAAACTTATAATTTTAGGAGGTTACAGCCAAGCATAAGGAAGCACTTAAAATATAATTTACTTTGAAAGCATTGAGAAAGTTGCTTAAAATCAGATTGGGGTGAAGTACTTGGACTCGTACCATTTATTTATATAAATACATCTTATTACATTTGTAGATGATATGAAACTAGGGGTAGCAGTGCGCACAGACAATTCACATTTATTTCAAAGGGTGCTGGCAAATGAAATAGTAATACATAGACCAAATTGTCTAAAACAAAGCCTAGGGGAAGGTTAAATGAGAGCCTCTTGTGTCTAGTTCAGTTCACGTTATTGCACTGAGAAGGGCATCCAGGTTAAACCATGGTTTAAGGGTACGAGCTTCAGTCTAGATAAAATGAGATGGGTACGTTTATAAAGGTTTATAAAACCCTGACTGGTATAGGCAAGGTTATCCCAAGTCACCGTTTCAAATTTAGAACATAAAGTATCCCTGGAGTGAAGTTCAGAATGGAACGTTAACAGAAACTGTGTAAAAAACAAAGCAAAAAAACAACGAAGCAGTAAGAGCAAGGGCAAGGGACAAGCTTCTAGGGGCCGCACTGCCTCTTCTCTTCACCTGCATCCCATTCACTCACTGGACACACACACTGATTTGGTGACTTCATCGAGACAGCTGGAGGGATTCTGCTACACCCTGCAGTCGCCCGCCACGTTCATTGCCGTTGAACCCGCGCTCGCTGGAGTCGTTCAAATGTTCAAACCCTAAAACAGCTGTTTTTTGTTTTGTTTATTTGTTCTGTAGGAATGTGCATCTATTTTTGTATGGTTGGTTTGTTGGTTTTACTGCTGGGAGTGTTACAAAGTGTTTGTCGGTCGTGGTGACGATTTTGGGCTGTGATTATGCCGGCCTCTCTGGTTTTTGTGATGATGATGGTTGTAATGATGTTATTATAATTGTTTTTTGTTTTTTTTTAAAGACGTGGCTAGATCACTGTGGTGGCAACTATAAACTCCTCTTATAACCAAATAGAAATAACAAGCAATGAATGACCTCCCTCATGCAAAACGAGAGAAGCTGGCTGTTTGAAATGATCAACTGGGCTCAGTGCTGGAACTGTGGATCATTTCAACACATGTTTAACACTTTGATTTTCTTTTTTCATTTCTAATTTATCTGAATGAAATCGTGCATCCGTTTGAGATCCCGGCCCCGTGTTTAGTTGAGCATTTTCCAGCACTGGAGAATCCCCCTGGAATTAATAAACACATTTCTAGGGCTGCTCCCAGCTTACCCATGGATGGTTACCCTAGTGCTGTACAATGCTCTTATGAAGTGATCCAGGTTGATCAGATCGCTTTGTTTCTTGTAAATTTTACCTAAAACCTAAAACTAATAAAATCAATCAATTAGACACGGGTTTCAGCTATTGCCTTCATACATTTTCTTATCTCAAAATTTTTGAGTTTAAAAACTTGCAGTACGATGGAGTTGGCTACTGTGGGTTTCTGTGGGAGTCCCATATTCTGACAATCTAAAGCGAAACTTTTCTGAGTTAGATTCTGATTTTGATATTAATAACAGCAGCCAAAGTTTGTTGCTCAGCCTGTGAAATATGATTTTGTTCATCTGTCGTTTCTCACAATGAACATTTATGAAAATTATTGTTCATTAAATGATTCTGGCAGCCAGAACAGTTCATCCAAGCTCACTTGCATGGTTTTCAGTCATGCATTTTTAAATACAATTGGAATACATTTTGAATCACTAAATGAATTCTAAATTAATCTTAAATTAATGAATGTGTGTTTTTTCTAAATACTTTTATTATTTTAAGAACCTCAAGTTAAAGACAAACTTAGGCAATTTTTGCTGTATACAAACATTCTATAGGGGAAAGGGAGAAAGAAAAGGGTTGATGTTTTATAAACTTGTATAGAAATGTGTGTCAGTTGCCCTTATATAGATTCTATAGAATAGAATCTTTATACAGAGTGTGTACAGAATTTGTATATCAATGTACAAGGGAAAGAATATTCATTTGAAACCCGCACCCCCACTGCCCCACCCAAATGGTACAGTCCAGGTCCTTCCCCTATTATCATGTATATGTTATTGAATGTGCATTGTATGCTTCATATAGCATTCCATGTGGTGCACAGAAAGTGCAGTGTGTTACGTAAGGCATGCCTTTGGTCTTTTTTTCTTCTTTCTTATTATATTATTATTTGTATTATTATTATTTTAATGTTTATTTTGTTGTAAAATGAAAGGTACTTGCTCGTTGTTTTGAAATGCGATATTTCAATGTATCCCAGCCTAGCTTTTTTTCATTTTGATTTTCAAACATTGTGGCTTGTGGTTACCAATGATCTACTTTTGAATTCTGTATTTTTTTATAATAATAAAATGGAAAAATAAAAATCTATAACCAGAGAGAGAGAGAGAGAGAGAGAGAGAGAGAGAGCAGAGCAAGCTGGTTCAGTGTGTGTTATTGTTTCCTGCTCTGGTTGCAGTCTCTTCCATTATCATTTTCATACTGCTTTTATGCACATTGTAAAAGAACAAAAAGCTAATACAACTGAACTTGAATTGAACAGTCCCCAGATATACTGAAGATTGGTGCCAGCTTAAAGTCAGAAAAATCAGCGTGCATATTAAATCATCTTCTGAGCCACTTCCCATTCATCGGATTTGGTTTCCAATTTTCTACTCCCGTTTTTTTCAGCACATCTCACAGTCTACATCTGTGTGAGCTTCCTGGCTGACGATTGCATTGTGATTAGCTGGTTCAGTTAATTACTGCTGCTAATGAGATGAGTCTGATGATATTTTTTTCAAAGTTTAGCCTGGTGAATTTGCAATGTAATTTTGCAGATTACTATACTTTTCATATGCATTCAGTTGTATTGATGCATGTGTTTTATCTGAGATTTGGCAAGCTTACCTTTCCTTAACCATGACTGCAATCATATTACATGTTGCCGTTCTTTTACCACATGTTATTAGAGATGCACCCGCAACAGTGGAGCAATAAATAGCATTGGAGTCACCACTGAAGAAAGACACGGTTTCAAGAGGAAGAAACGAGGGACTGTATTACTGACCAGTGAAATCAAGGCTCTGGTTGAGGTGCTAGGGCTGAAATCTGAGTTCCCCTGGCAGACAGCGCACATGTCTTTGGTGGTCAGGACTGTTCTGGAAATTTTCTGTAATGCTTCAGTTTCATCAAGGGAGCAGCAAAATGTAAGACCGAAACTTCATGTTGGGGGTCATCATGCACGCAACATCGCAGCAACATTGGGAGCTGCAGTGGAAGGTTAAAAACAGTCTGTGTGCCTCACATGTTCTCCCCTTAGCCTCGAAGCTGAGCCTCCACCACACACACACGAACCCCTTTCTCTTAAACTTCTGGACACGTCCCCAAGTGGTAAACATTAAAACACATTCCATTTGCAATGTTAATTTACTTCATTTAACACATATTTTAGCATAATTAGCAGGAGAAGGACAATCTGCAGCTAATTGATTCTGCATTTGGGCCAGCTGATTCACATTCTACCCTCTTGTTTTTTTTAACGGGGGGGGGGGGGGGGGGGGGGGGGGGGGGCTGGCTGGCTGGCTTTCTTTATTAATGAGAACCATCTGTGTTGAGTACTGGAGAAGAAAGCCAAGAGGTTCCATTGTGAAGCTAAGGACTCCTAACAAGCGCAGAAACAAGAGCAGCTGAAGGGAGCTCAAGTATTTAGAAGTGTTTCGGCTCTTTCGCTCTGCTAGGAAGTAGTTCTTTTTTTTTTTTTTTGCAATGAAAGAAATCCCAAATCACCAAACCTTTATCTGTGCGCTAAAGAAGGCTGCTAAGTGGAAGCAGCTGCTAACTGAGTAGACGAGGGTGCTGGAGGCAGGGATCTCTCTGCACAGGAGAATGGACTGTGTTTCTTTTTATATCCAGTGTTGGAATAAGGTTGCTTAAGCCATCTACCTGATGTAGCGTGCTGAAACGCAAAGAGAGATGCACAGGGTGGTCAAATAACCACAATACTGCAAGAAGGAGGCATGAAATGCACAGCTTCATAGTTAGTGCAAACTAATTCATCTGTTTTCTTGCTTCTTTTAATAGTATTACTGGTCCTTTTATTTTTGTACTGAGAATCTTCTTCTTGTGACCCTTGCTGTCTTTCACAGGGTCTCGTTGCAGCTCGACCCTGCAGTGATTAGTTATCAGGAAGCAACGGCAGATTACAAAATGCAAGGAAAGCACCATCTTCAAAAAAAGGGGGATCAGTGACAACATTGTTAATAAGAAGTAACAACATTGAACTGTGCTTAGATTTTAATTACCCATGGTACCTCACTTCCCATGGTGTAGGTCACATGATTGCAGTTCCAATGGAGAGAATATGACCCTAAGCACTGATTAGCTGTAACAGGATCTTTTAATCCAGGGCTTCTCAAACTCAGTCCTGGAGACCCCCTGTGGCTGCTGGTTTTCATTCCAACCATGCTCTCAATTACTTAATTATACCCTTAATTGAACTGATAATTTGCTTAATTAGACATGTTTTCTTGTTTTCAGCTCTTGAACAGTTTGCATATTGCAAGGTAGCTATAACATTTGATAAGTAACTTGAACTGCAACTGTTTAAAAGCTGAAAACAAGTAAAAATGTCTAATTAAACAAATTAGTCCAATTAAGGGTATAATTAAGTAATTGAGAGAGTGGTTGGAATGAAAAGCAGCAGCCACAGGGGGTCTCCAGGACTGAGTTTGAGAACGCCTGTTTATTGTGCTGTATTCAAAAATGGGAACACCTTGGTTTTAAAACCTTGGTTCACTTTCCTTTTTCATTGACTTATGAATCACAAAGTTTCAATGCTTTTTTGAATTAGAAGTGAACTCATTTTAAAGTTGTTAGTGACCTTATTTCAAAGCGGACTTTGTAAGTTTAGTGCAAGAGACCGACCTACACATATAAGAATACATGGCTCTTTTAGAATAGCAGCTGTTCTACGTTGGTTGAAGCATTGAAACATGATTCTGCTCTCTGATAGGTAAGCATTAACTGATGGAAGCATGCATGGAGAGAATAACAAGGAATTGAAGTCACAATACAAATGAAAAGGACAAATTAAAAGCCTATACAAGCAACAGGTTGTGAGTGTGAGGAGCACACATTTCAAGCGATCAAGGTCAGATATTGATAAGCTTTAATAATTTTTTATTTTTTTTTAAGGGGGGTGGTTAATGAAAATGTCAAAACTGTCACCTTGGCATTCAGAGTATTTAAAGCAGTATTTTACAAAGCTTCCTGTGTTTCACAGAAAGAGATTTGTAATTCAAATAAAGTGTAGTCCGAAACGTTCTAATATAATACATTTTTATATAAATTAGTCACACTTTGGTTTACCTATATCACCTGTTTCTTTTTGATTTTGCATATTTTGGTACACAGCAGTTTTCCTTTTTCCAAAATATATATATATATATATATATATATATATATATATATATATATATATATATATATATATATATATATATATATAGAATCTAATGTGTGTGTGTGTTTGTGTATAGTAGATCTTGATATTGATGTGATACAGTCATCTTAAATATCTTTGTATCGGATGATGGAAATGACATCACAATAAAATGAGCTGTACTGTTTACTTCTTATTGAATTATATATTTCAAAATATACTATTTGGCATGCAAAGAATCTGCCTTAACCAGTGTGTGAATGGTGTTTCAATGAAGAACCCTACAAGGGGAGTGCTGTATCACTGTATTGTTTGCAAACGAGAACCCAGCTTTTTCAGTTGGTCTCTGTGTTGTCTTTCCGTGCGGTGCATGTCTTGCAGTAGGGGGAGGGATCACTTTCAGCAGTGCACAGAGCAGGTTGCAGGTTTAGTAAACCCAGTGTAGTATTGATGGTGCTGTGGAGCTAAGATCTACAGCTGCCCAACGCAAGGTAATGATTCACAGATGTGTGCGGGCGATCTCCTTCCAAGGACAAGTCAAGACTTTAAAGAAAGCCAATTAATCTCATGACTTGTCTTCACTCATTAGCAATATTTTCTACAGGGACAGATGAAAAGAGCAATTATACTTTGAAGTTCTAATTAAACACTGGCGGGGGAGTTTGGGGATGCTTTGTGTTCTTTAATTTTAGATTTTCTTTTTTTTATGGGGGTAAAAAAAAAAAAAAACTTTTTTTGTATTCTGTTGCAGTTGTGATACAAGCTTAAGAGGCCGGGCCATCTCTTGTGTGTTCAACCTACACAAGATTTAAAAAATATATATATTTTCATTTACATATTTCATCTGTTCTCTCTCGAGATCAACGTGCATAACCAGGAAATAATTTTTTGGAGAACATTTCAGTCACGTCAAGGTTGAGGAATTGTTTTTTAAAGGTCATGTAAGTAAGACATTTTCTTACGTCATATTAGCCAACATTCTGCTTCACTAAGTTCCCTTCCTGACCAGAGCCTTACACTCACAAAGCTAGCTATGACTTATACAACCAAGCCCCCCAAAGTGTAAACCACCGGGACCAGCTGATAATGAAACAATGACATCATTGCATGCAGGAGCAATGGAGCGACAATTCACACTGTACAATTTAAATGATCAGATAATGCATTTCTCTGTATTTAAAGAATTATGGATTTTCTTGTTGTTATTGCATCTTGTAAAGCACTTTGTGATGGTGTTCCACTATGAAAGGCGCGATCTAAAATAAAGATTGATTGATTGATAAAAAAAAAAAAATGTCCTGCTTCAAACAGAATTCTATTGAATCATCATGACAAGTGGAAAACTGCCAGTGCTGAAAATTGCTGACCTTTGAATTCTGTAGAAGTGAGACCGAAAGTTGATCATTAGCTACTTTGAACTATAACAGGTTCTTTTATGTTTTATATACTTTCAACTACATTTTTAACTTAATAAATGTTCTCTAATGTGCCCAAAAGAAAGAGTGGTATAGAAGCGGTTTTCAGTGGTTTAAAAACCAACCTAATTATAGAAGCTAGCTCCTTAATACTGAGAGGGTTAGAGCCGGCAGGATCATTTAACCTGACATTCAAAACAAAACAGCAATTTCTGTCACATTCGGTAAAAGATATCTCAGCGAGAATCCTGAGCTGAGGGGGGGGGGGGGGCGAGAGAAGAAACCTTTCAAATCACCTGCTTTCATTCCTTCGTTTCCAGTCCTGACGTTATTGAAGTCAACATGGAAAAAAAAGTGGGGATGTCAATCATCCAGCTAATTATGTCCACTGGGAGGTGAATTTGATAAAGCGGGGTAAGTAAGTAAGTATTTATTCTTTATGACAAGCTAGTGACAAGCTGGGATCTATCTGTAGCCCTATGATGAGCATGAGGAACTGAAGTGGGATGATGAGGAAACAGGCAGCAGCAGCACCTGGCTGCAGCTTTCGTGTTTGGATCCCATTAGCAGCCTCTGCATGCGTGCTACAGTGGCACACGTGTCAGCGATTAGGTTCTAAAGATGCTGTCACTGGGTATAGGCTGGTGGAAGGGCTTTCTCATTTCCAAAGGGGCCCGGTCCCAAGCGTTAAGGGTGAAGAAGTGAAGTCATTTACCTCAGCGACAGCTAAACCTGCTTATAATTAACTACGGAAGAGGTGGTCTTCAAGGTAGAATAAAAGGGTTCGCACAATCATGCAATATTCATGTGATCTGGTTTCCATTTCATGTTATGATTCCCCTTCTCATAGCGCCGCACAAACCGATTATTCGGATGGAGCGCTCCACAGAAATCAGGGGCTGGCAATCAGATGAGGGTCATTGGTGATGAATGGGCTGATTTACAATTCCAAGGGAAACAAGTAAAGAAACAGCTGCTTTATTTCTTGGACTGTAGAACAGCGAGCCACACAAATCCATGCAGATGTTTCTTCACTTCTTTCACTTCGCTGCCCCCTGGGAGCTCCTGTCCTCTATCGGCAAAGGAATAGCCTGGACTCAAACCAATGACATCCAGACTATAGGGCGCATCCTGCACTCCACGTGGAGCGCCATTACTGGATGCGCCACTCGGGAGCCACGTGACATAAAAGTTTGGTGAAGTTTGGTAAAGAAAGTTACCATGTGCATAATCATTGCTGAGAATGTGTTTTTAATTTTTGATAAGCTGTTCTTCAGTTCTAGTTGCCTGCCACAGACGTCTGTAATGTAGGCTAGAATAGTCTTTATATTAATAAGCACCAGCACCATCTAGTGCACAGCAGTGTACTGCCAGCGAAACAAAAGAAAACTTGATTCCAAGTGGTGGATCAATAGAGAGTGCTGGTCCTTGCTTCTACGAGACACATAGGTTGATCTAGTCTGTGTTACATATATCTGTGTCAGGCAACATGAACCTGAAGAGCACAAGATTGAAATAAGAACCCCTTTGAGTTATTGCAAATATTATTTCAAAATAGGCGGACAGTAATACATTTTAAGCTAATGAAAGGTGGTAACTACCGTGTAGGCGTGGTATCACTGGTGTCCTGTGATTGGCACACAGAATCATTGCATTGTCTCTGTAGTGATGCATTAACATTAAGGGTCTTTTGGTAACAGGGCCTCTGCACAATCTTTTAATTTCTCTCTTAGATGTATATTACATTCCACCCTACTGCCCACTGTACACAGCCCTGATTGGCTGGGAGGGAACATGTGACTTGTGAACTAATGTACAACTGAGAGATACTGTATAAGTAGGTCTCTAGTAAGTTGGAGTAACGTGAATGGAGTCTGTGAGGCTTGGAGTCATGGTGGTTAGAGCTGAGAGACTGGGAGGGAGGGAAGCGGCTTCGTCTCGTGGTTAGAGTTGAGGACTGTGTGAGGCAGTGTTGGCTGATGAATAGAGCTAAGGGACTTGGAGGCTTCCAGAGAGATCAAAGCCTATTTGATCCTGGGTTCAAACCAGTTATTTTTTTTTCCCCCCCTTCGCCCTCATTCAGCTGCAGAAAGCTGAGCCAGTTACACTCCAGAGACCCAGCATTAATCTTTCATTCTCTTCAGTGACATGAAGCAAGAAGCTCAGAAACAAAAAAGGGGTGTCAAACAAATATGATCAAAGGAGGATGCAAATGTAACTGACAAATTAATATTTAAGAAGGGATTAATATTTATACCAGCTCATTTGTTGTGGGCCAACTGGAGAGGGCTGCTTAAATCAACAGAAGGGGAGTCAAAGATTATTCACTAGTGTGGCTTCTTAGCTTCTCCTATTAATTTACTGAAGAACCCAGAACTCAATAACGTGTAGAGAAGCTGGTCTAGTCTATCCTGGCTCTCAACACTCAAACACACATAGTTCTCACAGTTCTTAATCATTAAACCATGCTGCCTCCCTCCCAGTCCCTCAGCTCTAACAACTAGACCACACTGCCTCCCTCCCAGTCACTCAGCTCTAACCACTAGACCATACTGCCTCCCTCCCAGTCCCTCAGCTCTAACCACTGGACCACACTGCCTCCATGCCAGCCCCTCAGCTCTAACCACTAGACCACACTGCTTCCCTCCCTGTCCCTCAGCTCTAAGCACAAGGTTACACTACTTCCCTTCCAGTACCTTAATGATTACCCTACCCTAGCCTAGCTGCAGATGGACCCAGGATTAGTATTTATTTTTACTAGGGTTTATTCTTTGATTCCGCCTCGCACAGCATAAAACTAGTTTCTAGAGACATCAAGTGGCGAGTGATGTCACTTCCTGTAGGTTTTAGGACCAACACAGAGCCTTTTGTATTGAGCAGCCAGGGGTTTGAGCTCAGGACTGCCATCTAGCTGCCAGAGCAGGTGACTGCAGCGTGCGTGAGGGAGAGAAGAGGGCTGGAGTGATGGAGACCGACAGGCTAGAGCTGAATAGCTCAATTGGACTCCGAAAGACAACAGACAAGAGGGACAGTAAGGGTTGGAGTGCGACTGTCAGCTGGTAAACTAATTGCAGTACAGAAACTCATTTATTTTCAATCTTCCCCTTCCCATCATTGGCAAGGCAGAGGCTCTACAATGGCAATGCAGTGCTTCTGCACTAAAGAGATACTGTAGCACAGTGGCAACTACAGTGGTATGAGACTATCTGCCACAGTGATCATAAAGGGTTGAACCAATACACAATATCCTATTTAATATTATTAAGCCTCTTCTCACCGGAGTTCAGGACCTGCCATAGATATATGGAACCTAGGTTAGATCAGTGTCTTTATAAATGTAAGAGACACCGCCATCTAGTGGTCACTTCTTTTTTTATTTTTTTGCTGCTAATGTACACTAGATGGCGCTGGTGCGTTCTAATTTCTAGACACAAAATCTGAAAATTATAAAATATTTGAGCAAATACTATAAACACCTCACAATGATTGTTGACATGACAAAAAGGTCAGGGGACAGTTAAAAAAAAAAAAAAAAAGTAATTTGAACCACCTTCTTAGATTCCCGGCTGTCAGTTCAGCAGCGACGACAGGGCTGAATGCAGGCTTCCTTCATTTTCAGTCCTTTCTGCTGCAGGACATTCTTGATGGTATCATGCAGTGAGTCCTCGTCGTCCCCCAGGTTTTATTCCCTCACAAACACGTCTGGCCTGAGCGCCCCTTTGATTGGCAGACAGGATGTGCCCTTGGAGCAAAAGACACAGGCGCCTGACAATCAGCCGGGATGCGATCTGGGAAGACAGGAAATCTGTTCAGACACAGCTGGAGAAAGGGGCAGGGGGCTACACTGTACAGAGAGGTAACCCAACATAGAAAAATACGGATTTTTTTTTTGGTTAATATTGTGATTTGCCTTTATTCTCTATGAAGGTTAGCAGTTCTGTTATTACTCAATAACAGAACAGCAAACAAAGCACAGCTGAGAGATGACCCTAATTAATGACAGTAGTTGTATAATAGTGACTATAGCATTGCTTTGGCATGTTCCTCAGTAATAATGGAAATCTCTTGTTACAGTAACAGTGTATTGACCTCTGAGATCCATTATCAGCCCCGTAACATGACAAGCAATGCCATCCTGCCATAAGAAACCTATTCTTATGCTTTTCAAAAAAAGTGCATTCTGGTCTCACTTGCAAAGTGCTGAGACAGTAACAAACAAGTGTAACAAGAGCAAGTCTGGTGGTTTTGTTTTAATTAATGATATTAGTTTTATTTATATAGTATCAAATCTCAAAGATCGTTTTTTTTTTAAAAAATGTGTTCTTATTAATACTCCCTTTGTAGTTAAAGATCAACAGTAATACAAAAAGCTCCAGACTCAGTGCACCTCATTATCAAAGCGATCGACAGCAGGGAAGCTCACACAGGTGTTGAAAGCAAGTCTAATAATCACAGGAGTCATGCAGGGTCCTGAACAGGAGAGCTGAAAGGGTCTTCATCAGCTAGGCTTGTGGCTAGGAACCTGGGTGAGCTTAAACCTAAATACCTTTCAATGATGTGATGGGAAAACAGAAACTAGACCAGATATGGAAAAGCAAATAACACGAATGACACATGAGTGAGAGGATAATCCATGTATTAAACAATTTACCTTTAAGAACATCTGGATGCAATATGGAGTATATGTTTCTGGGTGATTGGTGGAGGAGCCACGCTTCACTGCCAGACAGTGGCAGTGCATTCATAACACAGACAGCACTGCAGTAGGGGAGTCTGTAAAGAGATCACCGCAGTATACTCTCCCTGAGATCCCCCTGATCCCAGAGAGGCCACTCACTCGTGTGTATAATTGTAGGAATGCTTTGTGCATCTCAGTCTGTTTTCACACAGCGAGTGCTCCATTCTTTTTCTGCTGTATTATTCTCAGAAACGGAGGACAGCGACGTGAGGCCATTTCTGTGTCACTGCTTTGAGCTATTCTCTCTGTGGAGTCTCTGGCACAGTAAACCCTATCTACAGTATAGCAGGACAGAAACAGCTTATCTGTGAGGTAGAAATTGCTATTTATAACTCCATCTGAAGTAAGTTCTGCTTCTGATTTGGGAAGAGAGTCAGAATCTGGGGATACAGATGCAGATGCCTCGCTCAGAAATGCTTCAAGCTTTCCAAACACCCACCCCAGTTGCAAAAGTAAATGCTATGTATGGTGATCAACATGTTTTATGTTTTATGTTGTGATGCTGTTTTCTGTCATGTGGGACGTAATAAACGAAAACCACTGTTTTGCCTTGCACTTCGAATTAATGCACGGATATCACGATCCTGGAGTATGCGCTTCCACCCACTGTTGCCCTTTGCTGATGATGTCTTTCCCTCGGAGTTCCGTGCCGACATCACCTTACACACCGTTGCTCGTGAAACATCAGCAAGTTGAGCTGTCTTGGTCACTGAAGCTCCTGCCAAACACGTCCCAACAATCACCCCTCTTTCAAAGTCACTGAGGTCTCCTCTTGCAGCCATGCTAGCTATAATTGTAGGCAACCAGGCCCGTCCAGCATTTTTATACTTGACCCTAAGCATGCTGGGATGTTATTTGCTTAATTAACGCATGAGCCAAGCCCCGAGTCAAAATCAAGGGATATATATTATATATATATATATATATATATATATATATATATATATATATATATATATATATATATATATATATATATATATAGGCTTGATCAGCCCATGTGTCTGTATATTAGTAAGTGCTGGCGCCATCTAGTGCACAGAAATGTATAACCAAAACAAAAGGAAACTTGATTCAGATTGGCAGAGTATCTGAAGGCACTTGATTGTATTAAGACAGTACTGTCAATAACCCTTAACACAGACTTACCCTGAAATACTACGATCTCAACATTACTATCATAATTTTCTGGTTGTGAAAACCTTGTGCTGTGATTCATGAGATGTAGGAGCTGTCTGTTTCAAGACAAGCAACTGCTTCTTTTACAATCTGCTGTCATAGTGCCAGGGAAGAGCACGAGGTGGAAGAGGAGGGGTGACGCGTGGGTATCAAGTTCAGACCTGCTCCACAGATAGATGTTGTTTAAGTGTCTCACTGATGAGCTCGAGAGAAATGCAGCGATCTGCACTAAATTAGTGACATCAGTAACCTGCCATCTGACACGTAGCATATTAATAGGCAATCAGAAGCAAAGGAAATTCCTCTTCCTGAGGGTTAACCTCCCCTCTCTGCTGTGCTTAGCAATGGAGTTCTAAAGACATGCATCTGTGTGTGCTGCTGAAACAGGCACCCTCCACATGACCTTCAATGACATTGCTATGGTTTTGTATTGAAAGGCACAGTGGCATCTACTGAGAGAATGCCATTCCCTATGGTCTAATATATTGGCCTACCAAAATACACAACACAATTCCAGTACCCTTTTGCAGCATCAGTATATCTCCCACCACGCAGCAGCACCCCCAACCTACTGGCCAGGCTCCAGTGAGTTCAAAGCGGACGCCTGCAGGGCTGGTCTCCGTCCTCCAGGGGGCGGTAGCTCGCCGACATCAGCTGTCGAACTCTCTGGTTTAAATTAGCTTGCTCGTGCGATTGAAGGACGCCCATTGATGTTCAGTTCTCCTGAGCTGTTATAGGGAGGGAACAAAATGGGACACCCTATATTGGAGAGAAAAACAAGGGTAAAATATATTGATTCCTCACATATAGTAACTCAATTGTATTCAAAATGCCATTGACTGATATCCCATCTGTTTTTAGCAATTAAACTATGTTAGTATTAACAATGTAATTACAAGGGATTAAGTCATATAATTTATTTATTTTGTATTCTAAGTGGGGGGGACCCATAACCCCAACTTTAGTTTTTTTTTAAACTATATCTTGAATTCTTTAGTGAGAACTAGCACACACGCACATGCACACATGGTGGAGGGCTGACAAAGGTGTGCTGTGTGTCGGTGCTCATTGCCAGTCAGTTGTCATCCTGGAAGCCGCGCTGAATGAATACATTAAGAGCGCTCATCAACACACTAATGCCCTAACCCTGCCCCTCTATTTATTTTACTTAGGAAATATGGGGGGGGGGGGGCACGGAGCAAGAATGTGTCTTTCCACAGAGGCAGCGGGATTAGCTATACAGTACGTTTCCATGGTCTCTGATCTGGTTTTTAAGATTTGTTAAAATGTCAACACATCTGGTCTTGGGTATAGATGTCATCACATGCAAGAACATACAACACAGTTCTAAAGTTAAAAGAACGACAAGCTGTTCTATAATAGCAGTTGCTATTAACAGATATCGTTTCTCTCTTGCTTGTATGAAAACCTCAACTATTGGTTGTATCCACTCAGAAGAGTTTGACTACACTCAATGCTTCCTGTACTTAATCATCTTTAGTTTAAGAAAGCAAGTGAAATACCTTGGTAACAGTGACTGGGTAGCCCACGCCCCTGGGTGTATTTTGGGTTAGTTTGTATAGTTTGGGTTTTGGCCCTCGTGCCTTTTGTTTTGGGTTCAGGGTTTTGCTTAAATCTTTTATTTGTTTAATAAAGCTTGCTCATCAGCACTTCACACCCTGTAATACTGTGTGAGAGTCCATTCATTCCCTGGTCTGACGTCACCCACAAGCCACCCCAGTCACATTAACACTTTACCTGCAGTGTCTCTCATTACTGTGTGCTTACACTGTAGTTACTTAGTAAATACATCTGTACTTACACATCATTACAATGTTGTTATACATAGTTATAATGTACTTAATGTGTAAATCTCTTTGTGCACAATATAACCCTAACTCTTTGCTGATACAATTGTGTAAGTTCATTGTAATTATGCATAATAACTTTGTAATTATGTGGAAGCACACTAAGTAACTACATGTTTAATTAGAGACACTTAATATAAAGTGCTACCAATACAAGTCTATGAACAATTTCAAATTTTACTGTCAACCCTTTTGAAAAAATGGATTGTCAGTGGCAGAATGTTTGTTGCTTATTTTTCATGCACAAGTGAATTCACAATGATTCTGGGGTGTCTGCACAGCCTCATGTCTGTATATCACAATATATCATGATTGCTTTGCCATTTCATATTCTGCACATCCTGTTCATATATATCACAGTCATCAGTTTTTTCCCCCTTGCTGTATTTTTCCTATCCTCTTGCTGGGCACAGATCAGGCTACACGTTGCTGTGTTCTTGTAAGGTGACATTGTTGTGCATCTCATCTCTAGTGTAAGTGTAGGGTGATTGGAATCTGCTCCCTCCCTCCCTCCCCTCACGCCTGTGATCTTGTGATCAGAGCAATAAGCTGCTGCCCTGATTGTTCAGCAGCTAAAAGAAAGGGCTGCTGTCGCACCGGTCCCAGCAAATCTGATGTCCTCTCTGAATTATTGATGCAATGTTGAGTATGCATAATGCAGAATACATGGGCTGGGGGCCCTGAGGCAGCATGAGGCAGGCAGGAAGCATTCCTTAACAAGCAGGAGTCGATACAGTACTGTGGTACCAGCACATAATTCAATTGCATACTTAATCTAATAGACTCCTATAGATCTCCTACAGTAGTATATGTAAGTGTTAGGATCCTAAGTAGAAATGTGACTCTATGAGCTTGAGGTTCATAACTAACATTACATAACTAACTCCTTAACCTTGGTCCCAAGCCAATAGGGTCATATTTAGTGATCCTTAATGGGATCCTAAAATATACTAGAGCTGCACAATAATTCCTCGATTACTGAGCAAGGTGATGACCAGGGGTCTTAGTTTATCTGCAATGAAAGAAAATGAAATTCTCTGATAAAAAAACAATACACATCTGTTAGTCTGCAATTAAAATAAAAGGCTAATGGTTAACAAAGGATTTATTTATTGGTACACTTTTCAAATCTAGGGAAGTTACAAGCTCACCAGTGACATCAGTCAATAATATAAACAAACGTACCTTTTTATTTTAAACTCTGTGTAGTAATAATACAAAACTACAAATAGTATTCATATTAGTTTGTCTCAGAGTTAGTCCTTGTTATCCAGATGGCTATTGCCAGACTCCTTGAGCCGATCTTATATCTTATCATTTTCTGCATCTTTAAACAGCTTGTTCAATAGTAACAATGCACAGGATACTGAAGTAAACCACAGCTGTGTTTCAGCATGAATGTGACCCTGACAGTGCGCCTCATTCAACCTTGACTTCTGTACACCAGAAGCGGTTTTATTGAACATCTATGTTTAGGTCAATTTTCTTCATAATTATGCGTGATAAGTGTATTGATTTGATTATCAAAAAAAGCCTTGCATGTTTTTTCTCCGACAGCATTGAAAATCTGTGTTTTTCCTCGCTATTCCGCAGCAAACGGATTCCCAGGATCCCTGGGGATGTCAGTGGTTTTGATAGGCCTCGCGTGTAAATTCCCTTTGAAACAACTGAAGAAACAGCTGATTGTGTTTGTGCTGAATTGCTGCTCCCTGCTTAGCACAGCCGACAATTTGAGAGTTTTTTGGTTACAAATACAGGAACTTACAAATCCTAATTAATCCACTAGTGGAATAGCTATCAGTTAGAATTGTTATTCTGGATTATATTGACTATCCCAGTGTTACTTAAATCAGCTAAATTGCCTGTTTGTTTCAGGCGAGTTCAAACTAAATGAATCCTTTTGGAATGTGTTTGTGTCCTCTTTTTAATAAAATGCTACATTCATTTGAATGCATGTGTTCTCTCGTTTGGCCATGGTGTGCTCTATTGGCCGTCCTCGTTCCAAATTTAAGAGCCTGTTTTGGGAGACCCATTTAGGTAAAAAGAAACACTGTTTTAGATCACTCACCTCGATATAATAAAATGGATTGACGTAGTCGGACTACAGTCCATTTTCCTAGCAGCCCCCTTTAAATGAAGGGTCGCACGCATATTGACTTTGTGAAATCTTACATGAGCTGAAGAGCACACCAAGGTTCTACAATCCATTTCCTTACCTCTTAATAGCACTTGCAATTCTAACACTGGCCCCTATTCTGTTACAGTTGGGTTATTTGCTTGATGTAAATCACCCAATCACTTTGTGTGCTGTCGTTCAAGCTCACCCCAGTGATGGTCAAGCTGCAAAGCGTTTCATTTCACCTGCAGGTAACCTGCTATTGTTGGTCTATTGCTCAGCAAAAGTACTGTGCATTGCAAACATATGCTACTTTATACTGTGTTCTTTCTATTACTGTATGTGATCCATAACTAGTAAACACTTAACGGTGCTAAATTTAGAAACACTAAAAGAAACTTTCTAGATTCAATGACAACCCTTTCGACTAGAACTCTTTCTCAATGTCATTGAACTGGAGAAGTCTCTTTGTGCCTCCCGTCTGCGCTGCGTGTGTTTGCTGTGCTTGGAGACTTGCGATCAGGAGTGCGAGTCTCTCAGCCAGCCCCAAGAGTGGAGGAAGGTAAACACACACAAGAGCGTCCTTGACACTGCAGTAAATATTTAAAGGTAGCCTCCAATAAGGCATTCCTGGTTGAATGATTCATAGAGCTGGAGTATTTAGGAGTTTATCATGAAAAATGTATGAGGTCCAAACTGTCTTAGCACTGCAGCCATTTCTGTGGAAAATCAGCTTACCGTATCTTGGCAGTGTAACCGGATGGAGCTGCCAGCCAACGTGCCAAGCTAGTGCATATAGAACAGAAGAGCAGCTCTTGAACTCAAGTGAAAGACCTTTAACACAGAAAATATCAAAAACGAAATAAATGCTTGCATGATTAAAAAAGGAAAGGCAACATTTTCCTCGTGTTTTTTTTTTTTTTTTTTTCTAAATGGATGATGCGTTAGGTGGTCTATTGAGACAAAGCGCTCGCTGTGTGAGACAACATTACAGACCACACATCTAGGACACTGTGAGAGGACCACTTGAGACAGAACTACAGTTTCACAGTAATGTCATGGGAGCAGGGGGGGGCGGCTTGGGTTCCAATTGCACAGGAGGGGGCGATTTTCAAAGCTTCAATTTCATTTTTTCTAAAAGGAGAAAAATATCCATTAAAGTTACCACACTCCAAATCAGCAACATTAAAGATGGGTGTTTTTTTTTTTTATCAGTGCAGTGTTTTATTTATCATTAACTGACGACATTATTCTCTTTTCAAATAGAAATGACACTACCTAATAGAGTAAAAAGCTTATTTTTTTTCAAAGAAAAAATAAATAACAACCCTCTTAGGAAAAGGAGAGGAATGCTATTTTCTTTATTGGTCAGACTCTCCTGCGCTGCGTGTGAGAAGCGCAATGAAGAAAAATCATTTCAATTCTCCGAAAGTGCCTCTGTGTAGCTCTCCCACAGGCTTTGGGCGCAATTACTGTGTGTGGCAAATGCCTCCACAAAGCCTATTGCAAAGCACATCAGACATAAGCCCAGTCTCTCATTTGGGGACCAAATAAAATAAAATAAAATAAGATGATAGGAGATGAGGCGCACACAGTGCGATCGATATATCTGCGAGGCTGCTCTGTTTCAGGTGACAGAGCGAATTAGTTTTGGCCACGGCTGATTACCTATATGAAAAATAAAATTACCTGAAATATAGCCCGATTGTGTTTTATTGCATTTCAGAAAGGACCGCAATAGAACACAGTGCTCATCAAACTTAGGGGGAGCAGCCAGGCGACTACATCGCAAGCAGACCCGGTGTACAGAACGGCTACAGAGCAGTGCAGAACATCTTTTAGAGAACGTTTGGAAACTCAGATCAGTACGTCAGGAACTTTCCTCACCACGACTGTTCCTTCACAATCACAGCTAGCAGCATGACGAAGAAGTTGGTGACCACGATTTATATATAGCTTAGAATAAAATGGTAAAGAAACTGTAATGAAAATGGTATTTAAGAATGAGGACCTAGATGTCATTAGGTAATCAAATGAGGTGTTGTTTTTATAGCAGACGGAATACATGACTTGCATAGGACCCCTTTTGTTGGACAACGATTAATCTGGCCTCAATTGTGGCATTTAGAATCAATAAAAGAAAAAGGAAACAACAACATTGATTAATTTACTTGAATTAAGAACTTGTCAGTGAACAGAATGTTATGCCAAACTTTTTTTTTTTTTTTTTTATCGGTGATCTTACATAGACGTTGTATATTGCAGGGTGTGCAATGGTGGGTCTGTGGGTTTTATTGTCAATTCGTAGGTCACTAGTTTGGTTTGCATTGATTCTGCTTATGCATGCTATCACTGTAGCAGTGCTATGCGCACAGCAGAGAGTTTCATTTCTGCAGGTAGCATCACTGACGTGTATTGTGCAATATATAAACGCTGCATCTCCCTGCAGAATTAACTTTCACTCAGGGTAACCAGATCTGGGTTGAATCGCTACCTGCCACGCTGAATCACTGCTGCTGTGGCTATTGACAGTGTTTTGGCGGGTGTTTCTATTATTCAGTAACGTTGTTATTCCGCAAGTCAAGATTTCATGATCGATTCTCGGAGGAACTGCTAACCGATACTGATTAGATCAAACAGGAACAACTTTTGTAAGCTGAGAAAGCAGGCTCGCGGAATTCTCAATGAACCCAGCACAAGCTTTGATTTTCCTTGGTGACGGGTTCATTTCATTTGATTCATGTATTGTTTGCATATTTTTGAAGGTTGATACCGTATCAGCCCTGTGTTCTGTGGAATCTTCCTGTCATCAATGCAGTAGAACAAAAACTTTGGGGGGAAAAAAAGGCCCCTTTTCAATTTCTGTTTTCTTTCATCGGAGGGTTACGATCTGCATTCTATTTTAGTTCCTTCTTGTTTGATACCCTGTAACGTGTGTTTTCTGTCACTATCTCCTGCGCTTTTTCAACCACTGGGGAAAAAAGAATTCTTGAGGTGTCCTAAGGGTGTGCAACAGTCATTTGTGTCCTCACATAAACTGTGATCACGTATACATACTTCTCATTTTCTAATTCACAGCTGACACAGTTGCAAAAGGGGGCTGAAATTATAGTTGTGCACCACAAGTGGTCCTTTAAAAAAACAACCTCAATCAAATCAAGCTTTTGGGAGTCTTTTCAGAAGCAGATTTTATTGATCCCTCCTACTTGAGTAAGTGAGAGCTGGCGCATTTATTCAAAACAAAAACAGCAATCGCATGCTAACAGTAGAATATGCGCCAGATTTCCATCCACCGATGGTTGCAGCATCTCGTCATCCTCATTCATGGAATAACTTCAGGCCTCCATTATCACTCGTGGTGGGTCCTCTGTTTGTGCCTGTAATATATCCTATACCTGTAATATTATCTCTGGTATTGCCCCTTCAATATGTTTATATGCTATAATATGGCCATCTTTTGAAGTACATTAGGTGGTCCGCCTTCAAAATCTACTTACTCAGCAGTATCTCTACTCAAAGGTCTGCACTGTAAAGTCCCACTGTACAGTAACTGTCAAAGTGGTATAAATATTCAGGCTCTGTGTTGATGGCCTGTCTTTATTAGCTCCTAATGAAGATAAAAATGCTTTGTGCGATTTATGCTGAAAAACTATATAAATGCAAATCCATGCTAAGGCTTTTTTCCCAAAGCGGCAGGGAAGGAAGGCTTCTGTTACAACCCCCGTCTTGTTAAACTTTGAAGAGCGAGCGGGGGGGGGGGGGGGGGGGGGGGGGGGTTGGGTTTGGGTTTAACCCCACCAAAATTTGTCTATCGCATAGTGGTCTTATCAGAGAGGTATTTAGTATTGGCATGATGTTTTGGATTGCTGAGGGTGGCATTAATATAGAAGGCAGCTTGATTTTGACGTCAAAAGGAGAAAATCAAGAAAAGAAGTGGCCTTTTTACAGATTTGGGCCTCAAAGTGAGGTTCAGCTATATCTCTTATCAAAGGGATACAAAATGGGTTTATGGGGTCTGGAAAACCCACAGCAGTGATTGGCCAGTGATGGGGTCTTCCCTAACTACAGCATGTCCCCAGCTCAGGGGAGGAGGCGGTCAGTGGGAATCCTCTGATCCACAAGGCCCTCTTTACACCCAGGACCTCCACAGCGAATGTCAACTTGCTGCTGGCCCCTGGAGGTCCCTGGTGTCCATTTTAAGCTCACCAGGCTTATAGCGTCCACTGTGTAAGAACAGAACACACCACTAACGTGTAAAGCTAGTAAAAATAAGGTCCAGTATATTGCAGTAATAGAATTCAAACAGAGCAGCTAGTTCTGGTCAGTGGGCTGTATACGTCAGATTCAGACCCTGGGTTAAGTCATCCTTTATATATAAATGAGTTTCCTCCCTCAACAAGACATGCACAGCATTTGAAATACAATGCAAGTTATTATTAAGCAGATAAGAAGCAGATAATACACCGTGAGAATAGAAGACAGGATGGCATGACTCTAGTTGTTTTCTTCCTTGCACAATGTTTTCATCAGTGTTCTGGGTTGCTGTGAGATTCTGTGGGATTCTGTCTCTGCTTATCCCAGGCCTCGGACACTAAGCTCAGAATAGACATTGTAAAAACCGCACTCACCCTTGACACACAAGAAAAGGCAAAAACTCTTATAGGTTTTTATATAAACCCTTTATTACAGTATAAAATAATCTTACAGCTGTGATGAGGAGAAACATATCCTGCTGAGTTGGACTCCCCAATCTGGGAAAACAACAGAGCCAATGTGGCACTCTATGAGGAATCCTGAGTGGCAACTTCCCACAGCCAGGACACAAACCAGCGCTCCCCAGGCTGAATGGCTCACCCTGCACACCACGCAGCCATGCCTTTACTAGGGAGGCCCCGTCTGTTTAGACTGCACTGGTAGAGCTCTACCCACTGGACTTGCCTGACCTAAGCATCACGTTACTGGATCCTCAGCTACTGTATTATTGCACTACTATGAAATTGTAGATATAGTTTGTTGTAATCCTAATTTGTTGCATCATATTTCATATTGTATTCTATTAATTTTATTGCACTTACTGTAACCTATACTGTATTTAAATTTCAATCATGCATTGTAACCCTGTACTGCCCTGTAATACCTGTAAGTCGTCTTGGATAAAGGTGTATGCCAAATAAATAAATAAATAAATAATATAATTATTAGAAAAGACGCTGTGCTGAATGCATCATCTTTCCTGTGAACCCCAGGAGACAGACCCATGTGCACAGTGTACACCTGAATCAACTCTAAGTACAGGGAACAAGTCATTCCCCCTCAAAGGTTCCATGTTAGAATATTCCCTTGCTTCTAAATTCAGAACTAAGAACTATTATTTGGTGTCTAAATGACATTGTACCAATCCTTTACAATGCTGTGCCATGCTTTATTACATTTTACTATCCTTTTACTATGGTAACATTGTTAACCCATGATGTACCATGTACTTTTTTCTTTGAAAAAATCACAACTCGAGCTGAATTTACGCAACTGGATTCGTTCTAAATCAGTATTTCTTCTCAGGAAACAAATGAAATCCTTCGTTTCGGCTACAAACTGCCGTGTCCTATTTTGAGGCGAGTCAAGTTAGATGTGTTGTTATTCACAGCAGTGAAACTTCCTGCCGGCGATGAAGCTCAGCACATAGAAAATAAAGCTTTATCATCACTGAGGGATGGAAATCACCAAGAAATTGATCATTTTTAGGCTTTAGTTTCTTAGATTATACTGAGGCATCTGAAGGGTTATATTTCCAGAATTAACAGTTGCATTTAGACAACTTTTATGGTTAACAAAATTAGAGTAAGTTATAATTACAATATAGTTTAAGAAAACATTTTAATAACAGGTAGATGCCAGTAGCACCAACTGCACAGGGCAGCAAATGGAATCAACACTATAGATTTGGAATGTAACATAAAATAATGATTGGGACAGTATACATTTTAATTAGAATAATAATTAATATTTAGGTCTGCTTTACAACGAGGTCCTGGGGCAAGAGGCAGCAGGTCAGAGGCTTTCAAACACAACAGAATCGCATCAAAACAGGGAAGCACATGCTAATAGATAAAGAGGACGACACGCAGAACAACCAATCAGAGTAGGCTGGGGTGGAAATGTCTACTAGAGAGAGAAGAGAAACAGCTTTGTCCTTGACTTCAAATCCCTCTCCTCGCTCGCAGCCTGGGGCCACGTCTAATGCTGTATGTGAATGTTACATTGCTTTACATTTTTCAGTTTTATTCACAAGTTATTGAATGAACACTGAAGGGAACCCAGGGCTAATTGAGACACTGGCGTACATGTGGACCCTTATACAAGTTTATGGGCATGGCAGTTTTCCTATGATTTCCCTCTGCTTATAGTTTACAGTGCTTACCTGTGTTTTGCCATGCTTTATTACACTATGTTGGAAACTTTTTATGATGTTTGGATAAGAGTCCTTTTTGGTCACCTCGTTGAGCTGTCTGTAGCTGACGCAGAAGCACCACTCTCTGTCCTTCTTGGGAACCATCACCATTAGTCCAGGGGCTGTCTGACTGCTCAATCAAGCCCAGCTTCCCACATCTCCCTCACTTCTTCTCAGGCGGCAAGGTCGCAGCTTGACCCCCCGTCCCGGCCTGCTCCTTCTCAGCCGATGGAGAAGTCTTCGTGGCAGTCCAACAGCAGCTCCCACAGCTGGGCCAGCATCCTCTCCTTGGGTTGGTGGCGGCTGGGCTAGGGTGGCTGGTGGGGGTCCGCTCGGCCTGGGCTATGCTGCCGAAACCCTGGTGGAAGGTGGTGGTTGTTGGGTTGGTTGGGTCCTGATCTTGGCTTGGGGTGGGCCCTGGGTGGTGCTGTCTCAGGCTCTGTGATTTTGTGCTGGTGTTTGTTTGGCGGAGCCCCTGGCCCCTGCGGGTCCATCCTCGGGGTTGTGTTTCTTCCCCAAACCAGTCCCCCGCAGGAGCTTCGATCTCATCTTCGCTGGGCCGAACCTGGCGCACTGTGGGTTGGTGTCCCAGTTGACGTGGCAGGGGCTCCTCATCCAGGAGCATGGCCCCTATTACCACAGCCTGGTTCACCACCTCCTCCAGCGTTCGTGGGACCTAGTGTATCAGCAGCAGTGGTTGCAGGCTGCACATAAGGGTGTCCAGGGCTATCTATCGACCGAAGCTGTCGGGCTCGCCGCTGTACGTCTTGCTGGACATGAGACCTCTACAGCCAGGGCTCCCAGCTTCTCTTTCGGTGCTCTCCTCCAGTGCTGGAGCTAGCCCTGCAAGCCCAGGTAGGAGCCATTTTAGAGCCATCGTTAATGCAGTCAGCTGCCTTTACACTGGGCGTGTAAAAGAGTGCTACTTTTGAGATGTTTATACATGTCCCCATATATTAGGGTTTTGTAATAGTGGTGACCCACTGCTGCGTATTGGTAGAACAGATTCACTTAGTGACCATCTGAGCCTTGCAACTTTTACAATACAATATCAATTATTTGGAATTTTAACTGTGTCTCCGACCTCCTTCAATTGGGATGCTTTATTGAACTTGCTAAAATAACAAGTAACTCGAAGCAAGCTGCTGTTCCATGTATAAAAAAATACAGAAAATCAGATCCAAAACTGCTCAGGGAATACGAGGAATAAAATGCATGAAATACCTACAGATCCAAATGCATCTGGCTTGAAAACTACAACATTCCAAATTGTAAGTGCATTGGAGAGCTGCAGAAATCCAGGTAGGGGTGGCACCTGGCCCTTGTGTTTAAAGCCCTAATAAACGAACAAGTAAGCAACTTAATAACTGTTTCAACACAGTAATTGCAGCAAAGCGTACAAGTGTGGGAGGTTCATCGGTAATCACATTGTTATAAATAATACAAGCTCTCTGAAGCGTAAATAACTGTTCAAACAAAGCACCCTGGAAGTCTGTGCTTTAAAACAATTACAGAAGCGAGCTGGCGTGAGGCGTCTTAACTGCGATCAATGTTTCTTAAATCAGAGGGCGCAGTTGCGATTCAGAATAACAGAGTGAACATTAAGATGAAGGTTTCATAACTCCGAAGTCGAAGGAGAAATAGGAGCCAGCGTGTTGCCCCTTGTGGTGGCAGGTGTGCGTAAAGCATTTCTAATGAGTTGGCACTGGCTTTGTGTGTCTATTATAGCGGGGTCTCAGGTGAGTTTGTTTCATTTATTTTAACACGGTGGCTTTTTTATTCTGCTCCCATAACTGTAAAATTGATTTCCTTGCTTGTGCCGTTCATTATTCACCAGCCAACAAGCTTAAATGCGCTGAATTAAAACATGAAACACTGCAGGTTTTAATTAGCGTTTGATACACCAGGCTGTCAGCCGAATTCTTCAGAAAGCTCAGGAGCTGTTGACCAGTATTCAGACATCCAGCCCTGACCGCTCTGGTCATCTCGTTATCCTTAATTTCAATTTTGTATCTATTGTCTGTCCTTCTGCTCAAGGCCTAAGCCGGGCCATTTGTCCACTTCAAAGGGTACATAAGGACCTTTTTATTTTATTGTGTTCACATGTGTTGCTACAACTGTTTACATAAAGTGTGTGTATTGTTTTAACTTTTTTTTTTTTTTTATATATATTTTGACCACTTTTTTAAACTTTTAAATTGCATTCCTTGCCTCAAGATGGCTTCACATGTACCTGCATGGACCGCTCAGAACTACATTTCCCATTGTCCTCCTGCTCACTGGTAAATCCAGTTACAAATGTGAGCAGGAGGACGATGGGAAATGTAGTTCTGAAAATAAAACATAACAGGTGTTTCTTTCAATGCTGTGAGATCTATGCAGTGCATGGAAATACATGGCAGGTTCCATTCTGGAATTATTGAATTAGCTTCTTTAAACTGCTCTGAATATCAGGGGCTGATAAACGCAATGCATTAAATGAGTTACAATTTGCTGATCATGTTGCAGTCTGATGTCAAAAGCTGTTTCATGTGCAGTCACTGTGTAATGAACAATTAACAAAGGTATGGGTGTGAAGCAGACATTTCATTTCAAATGAACCTCAATCATAGAGAACCATCCTGTCCTTATCCTTGCTGTTGCATCCAAGTGCACGCAGCATGCTGGCATCCCAGTGCTGTAGTCTAACCCATTTATTGCACGCCACAGTGCCATGTCAGTAGCAGACAAACGGTGTGTCATTGTGTGAGGAGCATCGTTTGGTAACAAGGGTTTCTGTTGTTATTGTTTTGAATTTTTCCACTTGACTGAGTAGTCATTTCAGCAAGCTGGCTGATGGGATTTCATTGTATGTAGTTCAGAAAACATACCCTGGAAATGAGCAACGGGTCTGCCCCCCGGTGGTGAGATTGGGAATTGCAAGGCTTGTTATTGGGGAAGGTGTTTTACAGATGTTTAGTTTCTTATTGTTTTAAATGAGGATTTATTAAATAGTACCTTCACTTTTTTTTTTTTTTACTGTCACCTTTTTATGAGCATTCTGACTGATATTTTATTCCAGTTATTTAAATACTGTGTCTGTGTTCAGGGGATTTGACTAGGAGTCCAGGAGCTGCTCTTTGATTCCAGTTGCACTTAACAGCCTTTGTGTCTTTATATTAGTGAGCAGCAGCGCCATCTAGTGGACAACAGGGTATTGCCAGCAAGATTGAAGCAAAGTTGATCCAAAGTGTAATTGTCACTAGATGGCGCCGGTTCTTACTTTTATAATGACACTTTGATGGATTGAGCCTTTAAAAGTATGTTTGTTCAAGGAATTTGAAAAAATTCTTAACATTGCTTGGTTGAATTCTCGTACATGATTTGGAATTTGAAATCAGTGGATAAATAGCTTCGGGAGAACTTGTTGCCGGATTTTTAAAAATCAAATTTGATAGTATTGAAGTATTTCAAATCATAAATGCTATAAAGTTAACCCAAGACATGACTTCAAATTTAGCACAAAGAGAAGAAAAAGAGGGCAGAGGTGGAAGCTGAGAAAAAGTTTAGAACAGAAACACTTTTTTTTTATAACAGTTAGAAATGCAATACCCTACCAGGTATAGTAAGATCTAAAACACTGGGAACATTTTAAAAAAAAAGACTAGATTCTGTGCTTTTAAATTAGCTCCCCTCAGTAGGGGTGCGCTAACATGGGGCGAGCCTTCATGGGCCGAATGGCCTTTTCTCGTTCCTAAACTTTTCTTATGTTCTTACGTATAAGAGGTTAAGTCAAGTAGACAATCGTTCTGGCTAGTGCCTTCTTCAGAGTAGCTGAATCTTTTCATTACTTCACTTAGTTTCTTCCAGTTTTCAGATTTCACCCATTTCCAACATTCTCGAACCAGAGTCCGCTCTCTGAAGCAGCAGGATCTGGGGCAGGGGCAGATGTAGTGACACAATGACATTCAAGACTTCCTTTTTGTGTCAGGGTCAAACTGCGGCAGGAAAAAAGATAAAGGAAATAATTTCAAAGACAGTGCCACTGGTACAGAGCACCTCACACACATGCACAAACTCTGCCTTTTGTTCCAAAAATCTACCAGCCATAGCGCTTGGAAAAAAAAAGACTTCTAATCACTTGCTTGAAAGGGAGTATTGAAAGTCCTTCAGTGTCTGCTCCGCTCTGAACTGTCCGTCAGTCTTACTTCAGAACTGGGAAGCAGGCGCAGGTTGACAGGCGGGACAGTGATGGGGGTCGGAAGGGGCAGGACGGGGGGATTATGCTAAAAATGTGTCCAAAACCGATTCAAGTGGAACGTTCGCTGCTCTCCCAGCGTGTGAGAACGGGTTGGCCAGCTTTCCATTCCTCACAATCCTGCTTTGTTCCACCTCTTGTCACCGCAAAGCTTGACTGCCCGCGGCCTGCGAGAGATTGAGGAGGGAGGGAGGGGCTGCTCAGGACCGTTAAAACTTTTTTGCATTTGGAATGTATTTTCATAGCTATTCAAATGTTGTAAAGTAGTGTAGTGTTATTATCTATGGGACATTTGCTGCTTCCTGTCCTTCATTAACTGCTCATATTTTTAAATGATAAAACTCTACTTGCTGCTAATTTACCAGATGGTTGCGCTATCATAGCAGTGTCTTGAAGTATTTTTTTTTCAATTTTTTTGAGTGTGTTCCTCCAGTCTTAAATTAATGTTAAGGACAGCAGTTAATGTTACAATAAACCTCAGTGGACAAACATTTTGGAAAGTGCCTTCATCGTTACACTGCTCAGTAAATCTGTTTGTTATTTACACTAGCTTTACAGTGAGGCCCTATAATGGCTATTTTAATATATAAATACAGACATCCTTCAGTTCTGAAATGCTCTCTCATCCAGACTTTGTGCCACTGTATCAGAAACACAGGGAATATTAAAAAACTATCGGATTCTGTCCCATAAAATGAGATCCCTTTGGAAGTGTATACAAGAAGAGTCGAGCCCTGATGGGTCAACCGGACTCAACTCTGTCCCAAACATTTCTTTATTCTTATGATCATTCAATCAATCTATATATAAATCGAAAGATACCTCTATTTACGCTCTTTCAGCAGTATCGACCTATCTATTGAATATGTATCCACAGTATCTGCCTGTGTTTCTGTGTATGTAGTGGATCTCTCCTGTTTTGTCCGCTCACCACTCTCTGCTCCATAGTCTGGGCAGGGGTCTGTGTATTTGCAGTGCCTGGTGCTCTGGAAGGATTTAATCCCTGGTGGGGCTGTGTGGTACGATAGGAGACCTCTTCAATGGGTCCTGTAGGTCAAAAGTGAAGTTGTGACTGACAGGCTTTGAGAGATTATAAAATGAAAAGGAAGATCAGCATTCTGCTTTAAATCACTTGCGTCTATTCAACCTCCAGCCACTGCCCCAGACCTGAGCCTGCGCTGTTCCTGGTCTGCGCTGTTCCTGGTCTGCGCTGTTCCTGGTCTGTGCTGTTCCTGTTTTTTTACTGTCGCCTTTTTATAATCATTCTGACTGATATTTTATTCCAGTTATTTAAATATTGTGTCTGTGTTCAGGGGATTTGACTAGGAGTCCAGGAGCTGCTCTTTGATTCCAGTTGCACTTAACGGCCTTTGTGTCTTTATATTAGTGAGCAGCAGTGCCATCTAGTGGACAACAGGGCATTGCCAGCAAGATTTAAGCAAACTTGATCCAAAGTGTCAGGTCACTAGATAGCGCCGGTTCTTACTTTTATAATGACACTTTGACAGATCGGGTCTTTAAAAGTATGATCTTTGTTCAAGGGATTTCAACAAATTCTTAACATTGATTGGTTGATTTCTCGTACGTGATTTGGAATTTGAAATCAGTGGATAAATAGTGGCGGGAGGGTGATTAAAAAGTTAGTTTATTATATAAGTTTATTTAATTAAATTTTTTATT
>NC_054560.1:2887552-2894323 GCF_017654505.1 Polyodon spathula
TGTCAGCAATAAGCACATGGTTATGTTACAATTCATTTAAAGGAATGCCTCTGAATTTGCTCAGCATTTTTTAAGCAATGGAAAATCTCCGGCATCTCGCTGTCATGGGAGGGAAGAAACGTTGGCAGAACGTACCTCGGCCTTAGCGCCAGACACAGAGCGGGGAGCAAATGTGAGGGAATGGCACCATCTGGTGGTCATTCTAAAGAAAGTCACTTCTTATCAGTATGCAGTACTTGCAATATGTGGCATGAAAAGTCCAAACACACACACACACACACTGACACACACAAACACACACTGACACACCCTGACACACACACACAGACACACACTGACACACACGCACGCACACGCATACTGACACACACACACACACACACACACGCTCACGCTCACTCACACACAGCGGCCAGGCACATTGTTACATATCCTGGCACCCTGAGTGAGTCAGAACCCAACACCTTTGACTTTAGTGCAACAGTATCATCGTTTGATTTCTACAGATCCGGAAAGAGTAACTTCAAATGTTATTTTCTTAGTTGGCTTTGCTGTCCCAATGACTTTTCAGGATGTTTGCAATGTATCCAATAGTGTGTTGTTTGGGTCTGTTGTTCTTTGCTAATTCTGTATTAAGCTGCTTTGATTCTGAGTTCAGAAGCTGCTTTTCAGGTCTAGTTGTCTGTCATACTGCAGTCTAGATTAGCCAAAGTGTCTTTATGAAAGTAAAAGCCAGCGCCACCTAGTGATCTGCCACTTTGAATTAAGTTTCCTTTTGTTTTTCTTGCAATACACTGCTGTGCACTAGATGGTGCTGGCGCTTACTAATATGAAGACACCTGATCTAGCCTATATCTATGGCAGGCATACAGATATGCATCTGGATTCACAAACCCTGAAAAGCAATAATCTTGGATTATGTAATGCTAACATACTGCAATAAGAGCCACACAGAATTATTGCAGTCTGTATAAAAAGGTCACGTTGCTCTATATCAGTCGCTACCTGGCTTTGACCTTGTCTGGAGGTGCCAGTCCGGTTAAAAGTACATTCTGTACTTTTGATCATTCTGATTTGTTCAGTCCTCCGAGGCCGATCCAGACAAGCACACTCAAAACTGGGTCAACAGAACCCAGGCGGCATTGTTTACTTTTGCGCCCGTCTGGAGATTGGCACCCCTTCCTTCCAATACCAGCCCAGCATTGGAGCGGCTGTGGATGTGGCGTGGTTCATTCATACTCTGGTTCAGGGCATTTCGGGCTAGATTCAGACTAACTGTTTCTGAAACGTGTAGGTCAGGTGCACACAGTAATAATAACGCTGGGGAGGCGACCGTTAGCTGTGAATTGCTATTGTTATTAATGACGCTGGGTACATTATACTGGAGTGAAGGAGAAAGCCGTGGATCTTTAACTCTGAATACAGGACCTGGGTTTCTGTTCACAGCAATGCAACAAAATACAATTATTAATAATATTATCAGCATGTAAACGCGGCTGTCTGAGACGGATACTTTAAATTTGAAAGGAAAATATTCAGAAAGAAATAAGAAATAACTACTGTATTTAAAAAAATTGTGCCACCACTGTGGGCGACTGATGAACACGTCGCTGCTTGGGGAAAAAACAAACAAACATGATTTTAATGTTTCATTCGAACACTTCGTGCCAAAGAGTTGAGTATATGATTGTGGTTAAAACGTCTGACATTCATCATGACATTTTCTGATTGCCAAATGGAATTGCAAACACCTACAGAATTATGCCTGCTTTTTTTTTTTTTTTTTTTTTTTTTTTTTTAATACAATAGCAAGTTTTTTGTTTCGTTAACGCATTCTATGATTCATCTTTTTTTTTTTTTTTTATATTGTAACTCGGAATGTCATTATTTACACTCTTTTGTGCAATCTGGTTTCATTATTTGATTTGACATTCCTAATTCTTCTTATTATTTTTATTTTTTTACATAAAAATATTGCATGCTTGCTGCGGGCTGCCATGATATATATAAAACACAGTGGATTGTTTTGGTGAGTGTGTCAGAACATGATCTAGTCCTCTGAGTGGTTTGCGGGTTTGTTTGCATTTGTAAATTCGAGGTCAGGATGTATGATTGTGATGAATCAGTACGTTAGTTAGCCTGGCTCTTCCTTGGTGAGTGTTGCTGTGTGTCTCCGCAGGATCGTGCAGCGTGGATACTACAGTGAGAGGGACGCAGCCCATGTCATCAAGCAGATCCTGGAAGCTGCGGAGGTATGGTCTGCTGCTCACTCCCACACACCACGAACAAGGGGCTGGTTTCACAGTTTTGTTCTGGTAATGAAAAACAGATGGCAATTTAAATTTTGCCTAATTTTTTTTTATTATTATTTTATTTATTATCATATGTGTGTTCCTATTCATCATTTATTTGTGTTCTGCACTCTGCACTCTGAGTTGTTGAGATGGAATGAGATGGAATCAGAACTTCGCAAAGTTTAATCAGTGCAGTTTGTCAGTGCGTGGTAGGGGCTTTACACAAGTTAATAATAATAATAATAATAATAATAAAATAATAATACAAAAAAATACTGTAAATATGTGTATGACATTTATACAATTAATATGTACCGTAAAATATAACGTCTTTATGATTTTTTAGCAGAAGTGAATATGACCTGAATCAACTTATGCCAATAGCTACACCACACAGCGATTAGCACGGGTTTAATAATAATATATTATATTTGATATATATATATATATATGTGTGTGTGTGTGTGTGTGTGTGTGTGTGTGTGTGTGTGTGTGTGTATATATATAAAACTACAGTTCCCATAATGCCAAGCGAGGGAGATGGGAGACGCTCGGTGGTCACGCACTACCTTCCAGCACCAAAAGCCTCGCGTTATTTTTCCCAAAATCTATAATAGCGGAAGAAGTGTGTTGAAAGCCGTTGGTGCTTGTGGGGTAAAGGTGGGGATACCGAGGTGGAAGGTGAGAGTGAGGTTCAGGGGCGTGCAGGTTCAACAATGCTCTGTAAACTTTGCACAGAACCTGTTTTGTAAAGAATTAAAATACAAACCAAGATGCAAGACATCGTCCGAGGTTGTTGTGTGCGGTGCAGTTCGCTCGGCAGGGCCAGTTAATCCAGCACCAAATCAGGCTTGTTTTTCTCTGGGTGTTAAATTGTCGTTTGCAAAGTAGAGTTCCCGTCGCAAGAGTGGGGAACGCGAGCTAGGATTATTAGAACAGTATATGGAAACAGCGATCGTATACATTATGCGTGTTTTTGTTTATTTGTTTCACATATTTTGTATTATGAGGTTATCTGTGTCGGGTGCTGTTTATGAGCTGGGATCGGCGCAGTAGTAAAACGTGTGTTTAATAATCGCACGTCCGGCAGTCGCCCCTGTGTTTTGTTCTGGGCATATGTTGCATCGTTAGAGTCGGAAATAAAAACAGATTATATAATTGACAGGAGTCGTGGGGTTCAGATTCAAATTAGGTTACACTTGAGGGATTTTGGGGGATTCCAAAATATCTCCTAAAAGTGGTAAAATCCTCCGCCACGTTTTGTTGCATACGCGATCATCACAAATATAATAAACACACCTGAGCCCTGGTCTGTTGGGGCAAAAACAGGTGAGCCCTCCAGCTTCCCCGGGGTTATATGTTATTATTGAAGGGCTATTGTTATATACATGATGTAGTTGTTATTATCAGGGGGCCGGAGTTTGAAAACAAACCAGCGAAGTATCTACAGGTTTGCAATGACTTGGCAACGACGCTGCTTGTTTATTATCAATTATCAAAATACTTGAACAGATAAGTAGCGGGCTGTGTCCCACAGACAAGCTGACGGGAGTCCGGGAAACGACGCGGAGTAGAAAAGGCAGGCAGCCAATTTACAAAACACTAAGAGCACACGGTAAACACGCCGTGATAAAAGGTGATTTATTAGAATGCTTTAGCGCAACAAAATCCTTTCGAGTTTTAACGTTTGTATTTTGAGATTAGAAACGCTCGCATGAGTTCTCAAACTGTCGATTGCTGTGCACCCTGAAGTTGGGTCTGCCATGATAAGATAAATAAAATACATCTTCAAATTACAGACCACGCAAGTGACCCGCACATTGTCATTAAGACACGCAGACCCGCAAAATCAAACCTGTATGTAAGATTCGATTTAAGGTCAATCGTGGCTAAACTTTTTGGGTAATGTAAAAAAAAACGGAAGTTTGTCATTATCAGCATGCGATTGTATGTAGACCCTCCATCGCCAGCCCTCGTATCTGAGACTGAGATTTAGCGAATATTTTGTTTTTGCCTGTACTGTACTAATAACTGTAAACAGAACGGTATTTTACTGAGCGTTTAACCAAAAGCTGTTTGTGGCTCTTGCCTGATTTTAATAATCTAATACAGTGATACATTATAAACTATGGAAATTGGACACTGTGTCAAATTTGAAAATGCAAAAGTAAAATGTAATTCTGCCTATATAGTCTAGTTTTCTGTTGAAAATGCACAAGATTGTTTAAAGAAACGTTGAACAGCCGTTTACACAGTGTTTAATGTATTAAAGGTCGCCGAAGGTTTCTTGTCTGTCTTGTGCAGCTGGCAGTTCTCCTTGGCAGTCTCGCGTTGGCACTGGCACCTCTGCAGGTCCACATGAGGGACGGGGATGGCAGAGCTGAACTACCTCTTGTGCCTGTGGGAAGGGCGCCTTTGGCCTGCGAAGGTGAGGAGATTGGCCCTTGATCTTTAGCAAAGTTTAAGGGTGGGTGCAGGGCTGGAAATAAGGCTCCCATTGCATAACAGTTTGATCCACTCCTGCTTTTACTAAGTTATTAAAGCTTTTTACTAAGCTTTAATAAGACACACCCGAACTTGCTACCTTTTGCACTGTGGCTAAGAAAGCACATAGTAAATCCTGGAATGGGTGAAACAGCTCTGCAACAGGAGTCTATTTCCCACACCTGGGGTGGGAGTCTGCTCTAAATTGATGTGCAGGCGGGTGGTTTGGAGAATGGTAAATGACAAGCTGTGTATTCAGAGATCAGAGGGAGAAATATAAAAGTTCAGGGTGAAATTACACCTCCTGAAAGAGTTGATTTTGCAGGGTGTGCCGTTTTAAACCTTGTAGCTTCAGATTTCATTTTGATTGCTTTTTTAACATTCCCCTTACTAATTAAAGGGGTTCACAGTCATTCTGAGTGGTTCTGGGTTCTGCTGTACCAATATAAAGTCCCAATGTTTCTCAATCCACCTTTACCTGGCTTTCAGCTTGTCTGGAGAAGTGCTGAGATCAAGCCTTGCTCAGTCCATTCATAGCATATTTTTGAATGTTCTTTATTGCTGCTAAATGGGATAACTGATGTAGCAGTGTAGAGTATAATCACACATATTCTGACTCTTAGTTTTACTTTTCATTTGAACTTGAGCATCTCCTGAATGAATGGACTGGTCTGCTTTTCTCCAGTAGGTCATATCACAGATTCAAGACGTAAATATATATTTTTTTTTTTCTCTCTAGCTTTTCCAAGGGGCTGCTGTCTGCTCCAAAACCAGCAAAGATAGTATTGAAGTGGAAATATTTTGCAAGGAAAAACGGTAACTATGCCATCTGTTTGTAAGTGGTTTTCAGGCATGTTCAGAAACAACCTTTTGAGCGTTAATACTCACGTCAGTGTGTTTTCTCGGTATGGCTAGTGAGCGCGGACACTTTCTGAGTTATCATCATTTCTCACTCATCCCTGGATTGTGGTATTTTCCTCTAGAATATTCTAAAAGTCTGACTTGGGTTAAGGTTGCAGTGTCTGCTCAGGTGTAGAAGCCCTCCTAGAGTGTGTCTAGGGGACAGGACTGGGTGGAACTATTGTGTCAGGAAACGGATAGATATCATGAATGACGGATGAGATGTAGCCTTTGTCTCGCCAGGGTGTTGATCCGTCAGGCTGACACGGTCCCACTTTCCCGTCAAAGTATTGAGGACATCTCCCGACATCTTGGTGAGTAGAATCAGGAACTCGCTGTTAATCTGCTCCTTGTGTGCTTTCCCGTACATCCCAGATACTGGCTTCTATTGGAATGATCGAGACCCAGGAGGAAGCAATGCTGGTTCTAAAGAGCAACTCGGCGCTGGTCTGAAGTATTAGTTATCTTACGTTTTGTGGCGTTCTTGTTTAGAATTAGAATCTGGGTGTCTATGGGAACTAGGGCTGGGTCCACGATATGATAACTGTCAAAATAAAACAAATACCATGGTAACCATACACAAGATATAAAATTAAGGCTTACTCCATACTTTAGCTGTATACTGAAATTGTGATACTTGCAGCATAGCACAAAAGGAATGGTGACAATACCCTAATGTACCTGACCCGCTATACCGACTCGTTCCTGATGGGGATACCTTGTCTGTCGATCTGTATGTCAAACTTACATTTTTACATGTACGTACCGTGGATACAGGTCACGTAGTGATTAGGGGTGAGACCGAATATTCGAGTAATAAAGTATTCTAAATAAAATTACCACTCGAATACTTTGATCAAGTTTTGAATACTTGTTCATTTCTAAAACAAATGGAAACGTGAGCCAACTACACAACATTTAAGAGAAAGTGGTCAGCCAGTACAACTGACAGGGAGGCGGGGCTCTTCATCACCTAGCTCTGCTATTGGCCAAGAGAGTACATGAGCAGTGAAATGGCATCTGAAAAAAATAAATAAATAAATAAATTTTAAAAAGCAACCCATGGAAGTATTAATAATCTCTGCAAAGTATA
>NC_054560.1:2894823-2958066 GCF_017654505.1 Polyodon spathula
CGACCTTAAATTATAATTATATCGAGAATCCCTAATTAGTGCCGGCTGGAAGGCAACGTCATATACTGTGCCGAGATAATAACTAACTTTAACTCGCTTTTCAGACAGCCCGCCTCTAGCTTTCCTAATCTATAGATGTTCCTTATGATAGCCTTTCACACAGAGGTTGTCAGGGAGACGAATTAATCGATTCTCACAGAAACGCGGGCAGATAAACGGATAGTAGGTGATTAATTTAACCCTGTACCTGTTCTCTGGGTTCATTTTTCAGTTCTCATTTGATGCCGTTTTAAGACGTTTCTTTCAGTTTCCTGCCTATATATCGTTGTAGGAGGATGGAATCAATTTTTTTTTTTCTCCCCCTGGTGATACAAATAAATAAATCATTATGTAAAAAGCATTACAAAATGCAGATATCCTTACAGTTATTTATTTACGCATTTAAGAAAGTAAGAGAAAATCAGCCTTAACAGTTTTCCACATACTCAACCTGTAAAAAGCTCACACAGTGAACAGAGATAATCTTTTAAAAACTACATCCCCCAGAATGCCGAGCAGAGCAGACACTGTTGGGCTGACGTTGACCCCCTGTAGAGAGACCCCGTGGCACCGCGTAGTTGCAGCGCAGATTCAGTTTGAACCTGAAGCGGAGTGACCTTCCCGGGGAGTTAGTGAGAGCGATACAGACAGACTGGCAAGCACTCCCGCAGTTACACAGAACAGCCCACCGACATGAACAACAGCCTAGCCGGAGATGAAATTGGGTAAGACACACTACTCCTAAACCCGAACCACGGGATATCTGATCGGGACAGTGGAAATAACTACCGGGGGCCTCGGAAGCCTCGGAGTTTCCTGAGTGGGATATCCAGTAGAAAGGGGTAGTAGGAGTAAAGGGTTCCGTATATTTGTTTTCGTTGCGATGTTTTGTTTACAAAAATGTCAGCAAATTGGCAAATCTTGTCACTTAAAACAAGTTGTTTTTTTTCTTGAAACTTCGTGTATTGTTTTGCATTAGAGTAATTTTGCGGTAATACATATGTACATTTAAAAAGTAATCTAATTTTCACGTTGAAACTTGACAGACAGACTCCGGTTTACCTTTGGCAGGCTTGTTGTTATTGTGGAAATTAGTGGTGTGTTTATGGCATAGTACATAGTGCTATAACTTGTATATTTTCTGACGTCGTGTGAGTTGAGTTTTTGGTTTGCTTTAGTTTTATGTTAATTCATGTAAATATTTTGCCTTTCAGCTGCAAACCGATTAATCCTTACACGCTGGCTAAGACAAAGTTGTCAAACGTCTACCGCCCTCGGTTTGTGGTTGGAATCCGAGGAAGAGTGGCCTGGTTAGGTCTCTCTTCCGAGGTGTGTTGCAAATTACAGGTACAGCAAACCAACACGACTACACGGGGGTTCTGCAAATTTACAAGTAAAATGTAGAAAATACACGAATTAAAAATGACAGCCAACTGCCAAATTTGGAACAGACTTTTTTTTTTAATTGTTCAATGTTCTAGAATGGCTTACGCTTTTTACAAATGTTTTGTTTAATACCTGCTGAGATCCACCCTACTTCCCTGGGTGGTGAACAAAAGACTTTTCAGGTTTCAAAGAGCTATTTCTGTGTTATCTCAATCAAAACTTCGTGGGTTGAGAGGAACAGGAACAATAACTCCCCTTATCTCGCTTTAGTTTAGATGGGCACCTTTAGTAAATTGTTAGGGTTGTAAATTGTTTTTTTGGGCATGGGGAAATTACTCCCAGTGTACAGCTACGGTCTGTATAAAGTAAGGTGGCAGAACAAAAAATAGCTTGGTTGAAATGCAAAAGACAGTCAAACAGGTATTTCACTTTTTTGATGCACTGCTATAAAGATGATGAGAGCACTCTTTGTTTTTGGTGTTTGTTTTGTGTATTTACATGCATGACTTTGTTAGCTAATTCACAACTTTAAGTTTGATCGTAAGTGTGAAAAAATTCAATTTAGCATAGAGCTTTTTTTTTTTTTAACACTAAATTTTCCTTTTGTAAGTTTTTATTTAATTTAACCTTTTAACCAGGAAAGTTCTGTTGAGATTACAAGGGAGACCTGGTCTAGAAGGTGGGGTACAACACCAAAAGCACGCATTCAAATGAGCACAACCAATACAAACAAGCTAATCAAATTACCAAGTAATCCATCACGTATCCGACTGCGGTGGAACGAGAGTAAGGGAAGAGTCGGATAAATGAATCCTGTTTTAAATACCATTATACACAGCTGTAACAATTGGTACATTCACACAGCTTTTGTTTTGAGATTCATCTTTTATTAGGCGCTCCCGTGAATCCCTTGTTTAGAAAGATACAGGGTATTAATACTTGTGACAGAGTAGCAGTCTGCTGTGTGGGTGCGTGCATTCACTGCTGAGTGACAGGCAGGAGATCAAGACAGAGGTTGAAGTCGATACGCCCCCCGCAGGTGAACAGGATTTATTTACATATGAACACACTGAACAGCTCAAATGACATTACCACAAAAAAACCAACAAAAAAAACCCTTTAGCATTCCTCTCTAATCAAGACATGACATAATCTGTTCATAAAAGATCTCTGCTATGTAAATGAAAACTGAAGATGACTATTTTCTCTTTTGTGTGCCATTGTGACCTACCATAGCAGGTTGTACTTGTTACCATGAACGCCTTTTAATTTATCATTTAAGACAGGTCTATTAGTGGATAGCAAAGTTTAAGAGACTTGACTTACACATTTAATTTTTGCAAATATATACTGGTTGAAGCATTTTTTTGAATTGCTCATTAAATTGGTTTACAACATGGCTCGCTGCATCTGTAGAATTGGGAGAGTGGGTCTGTGCGTGTGGGTGAGTGAGGGTTAAACAAGTCACAGATAATTGGGTCATTTCTTCATAGCTGCCTTTTGACTTTGAGCTGGAACAAATGGGGACTTGCAGTCATTGTCCTCAACTGCTTGAACACCAGCTATAGAGATGTAATGTGTCTGCTAGTGTTTTTTTTTCCAGTTGGAAATCTGAGATGGCAAGGAGTCCATTGGGCTAGCACCATGCAAGAGAAATCAATTCACTCCGGTCTCCATCTGCCTGAAACACAGTTAGCGATATCACTGATGAACTGCTTTGCATAACATTAGCACACTATTTTTAGCTTGCATGAAGTAAAATTTGTGCAAGAGTTTAAAATCCACTTGTGGCCGGCAGTTTTCATGTTTTCCGCTGAAAAAATTAATTCAAATGGCAGGCAGTGTGTATTGATTGATTATTCAAGAGCCTTACTGATCCATGTTTACGCTTAGTTTGTAGAACATGGTGCTTGGTCTGTCTGGTCAGGAGAAATAACATTGGTCCAGAATGTACTAGGATCACTCTGGTTCTTAGGCTCCATGGTAAAAGTGTAGTGTGAGGAATACTGCCAGCTCACATGACACAGGCTTAATATGAAGAACAGAATAACAAATGTTCCAAATATGCTTGGTGCAAAAAAGGACATGTTCATGTTGCACATGGGTTCCCTTGATTAAGCCCTGTAAAATGAGTTAGCAATACACTGTTTGAAGTATGGATGTTACAACAATGTGCCATTGTTGAGATGTAGTGACCAAGTGGATGTTTGCATTGTGTTCAGGGAGCATTGTATTGGCCCTGGCATGCCTGCTGGGCTGGGAACGTGCCTAGAGAGTGAGAGGGGACACCTATAGGGATGGTTTTGGGATTGGTAGCGTGCCGACAGCCGTTTATAAGCTCCTGGGTGTAAAGAGGAAATTGGCTAAAAGTAAATTGGTGTAAAGAGGAAATTAATATATTTTAAGATTATCTATGAATTTGGGTATATTTGTTTCTGAAAATAATTAAGATGTGTTGGGTTCGGTTGGTCAAGTTCCTGTCGCATGGCTCCCCCTCAGAACTAGTTTCTTGTACTTCATTCCTAACTAGGACACTCTGCTATTTTGGATTTATGAGTGGCTTATTTGTGGTGGTCTAGGAGCTTTCCACACACTTTGTGATTAATGGAGTGCAGTGTATCCAGAGTCCCAGAAAAAAAACTGTCGCCAAGATTTCAGGAAATGAGGGAGCGCTCTACCTGGATTTATGAAGTAATGTACAGCTCAAATCTGGGACATTATTTCCATTAAGAGAGTGAACCAGAAAAAGATAACTAAGTGGGTCACCTCATTCTCAGAAGTAGGATATTATAGACCTAGTTTGCAGTGGAGCAGTTTCTAATGGGCTGCATGTTTAGGAGAAGAGAGACTGACAATGTTCCGAAGGTGACATTTCATTGAAACTGAGTTTTAAAATTGAAAAAGCAATGTGGTTAATTCAATGAGTGACGTTACTTAAATATTAGTAGAGTTTTGCCAAACCTGTTGGTGCCTTTTTATTATTTAATTGTTGCAAAAGGTATTTGACCAAAAATCTCAATTTTATTGCTGCTGACCAGACACATGCCAGATGGCTTGCATGTAATGCCAGCGGGTACCAAAACAAGCAACACAATTACATATTGGACTGCTTAAAGCTCAGTGTGTCATGTGCATGAAAGACTGGAAGCTGGTGAATGTACAGAACTGTACTGCACGCACCAACAGTGTGGTTTGTGTTCCACAAAACTGCAATCAAATTCTGGCAAAATGAACATAGTCATTTTTGCCTTGAATTGTTTTGTCCCAAAATGTATTTCCAGTACTAGTATTTTTTTTCTTTTCTTTTAGAAAGCTCTTTGTGGGCGGCCTGGACTGGAGTACCACGCAGGGTAAGTTAATAACTGCCCATCTGTCAGCTGACCTCTGCCATTTTAACACCTCCTCTATCTATGGACAGGGAGTCGTTTTGTCCAGCTGGATAAAGTGAAGCTTGAGAGAAGTTTTGTTTTATGTCCTCTTTGTTGAGTGGCATTTGTTTCAGCAGCTTGAATGTGTTTAATCTGCGGCTAGAGACTAGAAGGGTTCATTTTCAAGTGCTGGATATTGGACTTTGGATGTATTAAATAAAAATCCATTACCTTTGTACATTCAACACTTTGCATTTCAAAAACATTTGTGGTACAGATGTTTAAACCTGCTTGGGTGAAAATGTGCCAGTAACCTTAACTTCTGACCATGTAAAGCTGACTTATTGTACTCCTGTGATTTTTTTGGGGGTTCTGGATCATGGTAGCCAAACACTTTCAGACTTGGCAAATGTTATAATATTGTAGGATTCTCTCTCAAGTTATTGATACTGTTCAATAAACATTTGCATTCTAATACCCCTGTGTGCTTCAGGGATTTATTTGACATTTATGCAAGCTTTAAAGTTTCTAAATATTTTGAACATTTTGTAACTCATACTTGGCAGTGCTTAATTTTATGATGTTTGTGTTTGATGCAACAGTCTGAGTTCTTTCAACGCCTCCTGCACCCTACTACTAAGCTCCTTCAACTGTCTAGTTTGTTTTCTATAGTAATAGATTGCTCAGTATTGAAGAAGTCCACTTTTGGTGATTTGCTTTCCAGTTAACATGATGTGGGTCTACACCTGATCTGGAGCGTTTCTCTTCCCAATCTGAACCCACAGCAGCCCCAGGCAAAACATAGAACTGAGCTGCTTAAAGGGAACTCAAAAACAGAAGAGCACAATAGCTCATGGTCTTTGTTGTTTTTGCTAACTTCGTCTCTACTCTCCCCCCACAGAGACGCTGCGGAACTATTTCTGTCAGTATGGAGAGGTAGTGGATTGTGTAATTATGAAAGATAAGACCACAAACCAGTCCAGAGGCTTTGGGTTTGTGAAGTTTAATGACCCCAACTGCGTTCGGACAGTGCTGGAGACTAAACCCCATTCCCTGGATGGGAGAAATGTGAGTGCGCTACCATATCAGTAATCTTGGTAGTTGAAGAAGGCTTTATATAAATGTAATGTATACCCTGCTGCTGTAATTTAATGGAACCATTCCCTGTTTTAAAAACAATATACATGATATTTTCAAAGTCCATTATTTAACACGCACTGAGGTTCAGAGGTTTCTAATTCACACATACAGACGTGTCCTCTGTGAAACCTGTGAATTCTTATAATAACTAGCCAGGGTGCTCCTTTCACTCCCTTTCCAAAACCCTATAGAAATTAACATCAAATACCTCACAGCTACCATGTGTAAGGTGCTATGCATTTTGGAGGGGGTGTCCTTTGAGACTAATTTATAAAGGGCTGTACCCCTTCTTTCCACTCCTTTATAAATTCATATTGGATTTCAATATTCTTTGAGCTGTTGTATTTGAAAATATAACTGGCTATTCATTTGTGCAGTCTTTCTAAAATGTGTATTTCTTTCTGTTGTCTGTCAGATTGACCCAAAGCCATGTACACCCAGGGGAACACAGCCTGAAAAGACGCGGACTAAGGAGGGCTGGGTAAGGGAAACGCATTTATATGGTGCATGAAATATTGTTAGTAAGTCATAGGCAAACACTTAAATTATTCAGTTGATTGAATCAGTGAAGTAAACCACTGCTTTGAATGCTTTTACTCACGCAACTTTGTATTTCAGCACTGGTTCAGTTAAATCTTTGATAACTTGACTGAAACTGCTGTTTTTCCCTTATATACAGTATAACTCTTACATCTTTGAAATCGACTGACTTTGTTTGGATATTGTTTACTTTTTGGTTGAATTGTAGAATTAATCATCTGGAATATTAAATAATGAGTCCATAGAATATTTTAAAGAACTGTAATTGTGTGTTTAAAAAGCATGAAATCTGCTGACCAATATATACTGCAATTTGTTAAATGCATGTGCAGTGAAAAAACACAAGATGCCAGTCCAAGGGTTGTGGCTGCAGGTGACGTAATTACCCCTCAAAATAGAGAGAGCCAGGCCTGAATTATATTCCACTCTGCATTTATTTTTGCTCTCATATTGTACCGTTTAATCTTAACTAGTACAGTGTGATAGTTGGGACTGCCCTAGATTTTGCCAGCAGGATTTTTTTCTAATGTATGTCTCCACGCTTTCGCTCTTGACTTTACAGAAGGGCAATAAGAATGACAGCAATAAATCAAAGAAAATTTTTGTTGGTGGGATCCCTCACAACTGTGGTGAACCCGAACTCAGGGATTATTTCAGTAGATTTGGAGTGGTAAGTATGTACCGCAGTGGTACAGTTGCTAAAATTGTGGGAAAACCCCTGGTCTTATGGTCAAAGCTAAGATACTTCGAGGCAGGGTGATGGAATGGCTAGAGCTGTAAAGGTTTGTGTGGTTTTTAAAGCTTTAGAGTTTGGCTTGGTGGCCCAAAGGTTAGCGCTAAGGAGGGGAGGGGGGGGGGGGGGGGGGGGGGGGGGGGGGGGGTTATAACTTTGATATTAATTAGTAAAGCTTGTTAACCTTCGAATTCCCTGAAAATGAGTTTGATTGAAATAAATGTATATACGGTAAACGTTGGTAAAACCACTAGCTATTTAATTTTTTTTACCAAAAATAATAATTTAGAAATCCTCTCTAGTTTGTGTAGTTTTTATACTTGCTGACTGTCCCGTCTCGGTTCCGCTCTGAATGGCTGGGGATTGCGGGCAGTCATCTCAGTGGTCTGTCAGTACTGTAGTTTCACCCTGTTCTGACAGAGCTCATTGACTGAAGCAGTGCTAGAATGCTCTCATTTGTTTAAATGACTGTCAGTCATCAAGACCTGCCCCGACTACTGCGCGCTTTCATTTGCCAGCTACAGCACCTGTCATTCAAAGCGCCTACTTTGAAATTAGCGGATTAAGGTGTACGTAAGCTTTTGCTTTTAGGTATATGGTGACATTTACTAGTTTGAATTGAAAATGGGGAGCAAGAGAAAAACACTTAATGAATATTGTGCACAATACTCTGGTCGACGGCAGGACGAAGCAGGCCTGTCTGCCTTGCCTTCTACTGACTGAGTCAAGCTGTGCTGAAGCAGGAGAGAGGGGAGCTCAGACTTCGAATAATAAGTGCAAGTTAGTTCTGTTCAACTATCTAATGTTTTGTTCTGTGCATATTTTCACTTGTAAATTTATGCTGTAAAAGTCTGTATAATACACTTATGTGCTGCGTTTTCTACGATTTGAGACAATTTTTTAATTTGTGTAGGATCTTGATATCTTTACAAGGTATAGCTGTGTTGTGACCAAACGCTATTTCAGTTAGAGTATTGGTAACCATGGTTTTGTTGCATGGGGTTAAATGAGCCGTTTGTCAATGGCATAAAAAGTCTGTTTTTTTTTTTTAAACATAAAGGTCAATTTTACCCGTTCTCAGCTTGAATTGAAAAATAGATAGAAAAAAGGTAAATTCTTTCTAATAAACGTCGATGTTAATCGTTGATTTGGCAAAAAAAATCTTACAGTAGGAAGCCTAGATGTAATATCTAGATTATATCTGAAGGACAGGGGGCTGTGCTGGGCTGGGGTGGGGAGGCATAGTAAAAGAGCAGTAACCCTGTTCCTGCACTTAGTTAAGCATTATATACTCTCTACATGCCCACAGAGTGACCTACATGCTGGTAACAGCATTGTAACAGGAGTGACTAATGGAAGGACTCTGCATCACTCGCATGATGTCTCAAGCAGTTTTATGCCAGGTAACGTTTCTTAACAGTTGGCTGATGGTGTGACCTTTGTCCCTTTTTTTGGTGGTAGGTCACTGAAGTGGTAATGATCTATGATGCGGAGAAGCAGAGGCCCCGAGGTAAAAGCTGATCCAGTTTATTCTTTTCTTCCTTCATCTCCTCCTACATTCTCATGACAAACTATTCTGACCCCAATAGAGGCCAATTACAGCAGCATTGACTTTAGTGGAGGCTAAAGAATAAGCCCTTCAAATTTTCTGACTGGGTAGATATTGGGGGTAGATAAGGACACATTCATTTAGTAGCTTTCAATAAGGTGAATTAGTACTACTGATGTCTTGCAACTAAACAAGTTATATTGTTTTTGCTTGTCACTGTAGTCCAAAGAATGTAGGGGCTTTCTTTTCAAAGCTTAGGCTGCTTTTAACTCATTTGTTTTGCTTGTATGAAGATGGAAATTAATGCAAAGTAGTTACATCCGTTCCTTTACTAAACCGTGTTGACCAGTGGCTGTTCGTTTTAATTTCACTGAACTAAATTACAAAGTAGGAAATAGGGGTCTGATTTATTACAATTCATCTAAGCGTGTGTAAAATTCAGTTTAAGAAATAAGCATAGACTTTGGAAATGCGTGTGTTATTCTGGTTAAATTAGTTGTTTATTTGATGTTGACTACATTTGCGTGTGGGGGAAACTATAATCAGACTTAATTGCTTAGTAACAGGATGAGTAGAATAACATGGTACTATTTTTACTTCTAATTCTGTTGCTCCGGCAATGCTTGGATTAGGCTGTTGGTTGACTGGCTGATGCAATGAACTGTGGCTAGCTAATAGCTAGAGCAGTCATTGAGCGCTTCCAATATTTATATTCTGTACAACGCATGGGCTGATTTGCCTTATATCTGCTTTGATAAGCCAAGAGGTTTTTGAGAATCCCGAACATTATGGGCTGCTGTTTGTATTTCTTCAGATCCTGTTTCTGTGCTTAGGAGCGTACTGGGCCAGTGTGGAAGCTTCAGTCGTGCTTGGTAGCTGTTCAGGTTCATATTTATTAGTCACAGATTGCAAGTAGCCCCTTTCGAATGTAATATATCAATGTTAGAATCCCTCTTAGAATAAAAAAAAGAATAGTTTGTCATTTTGAAGTTATTTCATCTAATATTTCATTATTTTTTTATATATTTATATATTTGATATATCATATTGCATTATTAATTAATCTAAGTCTTAAGTTTTATTTTTTTATTCATTTAGACGCTGACATTCTAAGTTACATATTTAAGTGTTCCATATAACAGCTTTAGTAATGTTGTAAGTAAGCTGTCTCTTTCTATCTCTCTTCTCTCTCTGTGAATTGTTTGAATGTGATTAACGATTTCTCTTTAGATTTCTTTTCTCCTCTAGGTTAATTTGTGCTAAGTTGTATCACACAGGTACAGGCCATTTCCACAGTCAGAAAGGGGACAGGCTGTTGTCTGTATTGGTGGTCTAAACAAAGTTGGGATTTCTTTTTTTTCCTGCCCTTTGTTTTTGCCATAACCCAGGCTAAGAGTCAGTCTTATTTCTGTGTCGATAACAAATGTCACCCTGTATTTGTAAAGAGATGTCTCCTCTCAAGAGATTAAACAACTGACAGAGCCATCTGATGCAGTCATTTAAATGACTGAATCTGCCAATATTCCATATGGTAAAAGCACATGCATTTATTTTTTACTTGACAGCCAAGAAAAACTTCTCATTAATTACAATGATTCATATTATATAGAAATAATGACCCCCTCTTGATTTGTTTAAATGTTTGTATATGCAAATGTAAGGATAGCTATATACAGTAACTAGACTACACCTCAAAAGCATGCATTTTTATGTTCATATGTTCAAGCCCACTATGCATGCATAACTATACAACCATTTCAATATTACATGCCATGTTAACATTTATATTTTGATTGTTTATTTGAAGTACGTCTGTAGGAAACATTTGTTTCTAATGCTGTCCTATTTTGTTGTTTCATTGGGTTGGCTTCTCTGGTAAGAACAATACCTGTCTCCAAGAGTTGGCTCCCATTGTATTTCCCAGTCTCTCTCCCATAATTGGTTACTCCTTTAACTAGGAAAATCATATTAAATTTATTTGAAAATTAATTTGTCTGCTTGTAGCATATTAGTCCCTTCATTTATGCATTAGAAGTGGAACAAAAGGAATGTGGTTGAATTTCAGTAAACCGCTGAATAACAAGCCCAACAATAATTTAACCTTCACTGTGTGGGTCGTTGTCTGAATTAATCCCTACTGGACTCAGTGTCTCTCGTAGGCTAAGTAGATAACCCAGACGTTTATACTAGTGGCAGAAATGAATGGAAAGAGTCTTGTATTTACATGTAAAGGGGTGCTAAATACTCCACCAACTCTCGTTTTTGTTTTAATACCAACTTACAAGGTTTATGGTTTTGACAAATTACGTAATACACACTAAAAATAAATCAAACTCTGCCTCCAATATGCAATAGGGATTCCTTGTGTTTTAGTCTTAGTCGTTTGTCTAATTGTTTTATAAAATGTAAGGTCAACTTGTAGTTTCACTGTTTTGTAATTCAAATATACATGTTTAAGTAACAGTCATTTTAACAGGTAGATTTGAATAGATTTCTGTCTAATACAAGATACTGTCCCCTGGAACTTACACCACACCTTATCGAGCCTCTTCAACTATATTCAAACCAACTTTGTTTACACCTCTAGTCTTTGTCTGTGGGTGGAGGTGCTAAAGTTTTATATTTGTCATTTTATTTTGTTTAATTTTAATGATGCAGCTTGCTCTTGTTGCTGACAGTAGATTGAAGTCTGCTGGAATTAGTTTTGGCCTGTATCTTTGTGTTATTATTAATATTATTGTTATTATTGTTTTAGATCTTTCTCTTTGTTATTTTCCAATAATAAGCCTCTCTTGGCTAGCCCAAAATGTATCCCTTGGGGAAAGCTTGGAAAAAGTATTTCTATTAGAGATTGTGTATGTGTTCTTTTTTTTTTTTTTTCTCCATAGTTTGGTTTGTGTAACGCATTTAACAGAACAGTTACGGCTGCTGTCAGCACTTGCTGCAAAGCAGTATGCCAAGAGGGGGATGTCAAAAGCAGGGGGTTCGGATAAGACACTTTGGCACATAAGCAACACTAGGCCACCCTGCCACTGACCTGCTACCCACAACAGAGACAGTTCCCTCTTTCAGACTAACCGAACTTTTAGAAAAGACAAATTTGCTTCTGCTGTTAATTGCACAGGTAAAACGAATCCCTAAATGGTGTGCAGTGTTATATAAATAAGAAAGGTGTTGTTTTTTTATATTTTATTATTAGGTCACAATTTCTTTTTGAGTAAAATGAACCGAGCGACCCTTTCCTGCAACACTTAATACCTTCCTTAACAACACTCCCATTCCTTCCACGGTATCCTCTCGTAGAATGCTTAATGGGTACATAAGGACCTTTTTATTTTATTTACATAGTTCCATGTGTTGCTACAACTGTTTATGTAAAGTGTGTGTATTGTTTTATAAACAGTTTTTTTTTTTAAACTTAAATTGCATTCCCTGCCTCAGTATGGCTTCCCATGTATGAGCATGGACCTCTCAGAACTACATTTCCCATCATCCTCCTGCTTACTGGTAAATTCATCAGTTACATATGTGAGCAGGAGGATGATGGGAAATGTAGTTCCGAGAGGTCCATGCTGGTACATGGGAAGCCGCTTTGAGGCAGGAAATGCAATTTAAAAGTTTAAAAAGTGGTCAAAATGTAATCAAATAAAACAATAAACACACCTCATGTAAACAGTTGTAGCAATAAACATGGGAACATGTAACACAATGCAATAAAAAAAAAGGTCCTTATGTACCCTTTGTCTTGTTGTCCATAGGAGTTTTTTTTGACAGTCTGGTCAAGTAACACATTTTCATAACCAGCTGTAGATCCCTCCCAATGACATTTATTCATATTTTGATTGTTTGTGAGATTGTCAACCACATTTTCAACACAATAAACAATCATTTATAATAGAAAACCATGTATATAACATTACAAAGAACGTGGCCCAAATACAACCTTACATGAGTTCAAAAAAATAATGATAATCTACCCTAGAGTTATGTCTGAACTATGGAACCGTTATCTGGTGCAAATAGCTATTTAGCTGGCTTAATTAAAGGCCATAAGTTTGCAAGAAACATATAAAGACCTTTGATGTGAGTGGCAGATGAATAAAAGAAAACTGTAAAAATACTGATGCAATATTGCACAGCTGTTTATTAAAAAGTGCTGTTTTGGTTGTGGAGTTGTCAGCAATAAGGACTTTGTACAGTAGTCCCTCACTAAACCAGACATGTTGGGAGACAGACTGAAATAATGAGGTGTTTTAAATAAAACAAATACAAATGTAAAAAAAAATTGCACACATTTATAGTACTCAGTTTATTTTTAATGTATATGTCATTGCACTGTAATAACATGTTCTCTGTACACATTCCACTATGCAAAAATATGCCTTTACAGTAGGTGTACAGTATATAGTACAGTACTAAAATCAAATGAATACCAAGCATTTTTACTTTAGCCTGTAAGCTACTGGTAACACACAATAAATCCTGCTGTACTGTACAATACAGAAATAATAAAATATTTTAAATTGAAACAATTTTTTTTTTTTTTTTTTTTACCGTTAACTACTTAGAACGCAATTAACAAAAATAGGTCATGGAGCCCTATTAACATGTTATGGTATTATACAGTACCTTACATATCGTGCACACACTTTACAGAAATAAATACTGTTTAAGTTAACATAGAACATTTTACAGTGTACGAGTAACTGCAAATAAAACACTTAGTCTACATGTTACTTTTGTTTTCTGTTGTCGGACTTTCTTTGCAAAAGAAATGAAAAAACTTCATATTCAGAATTTGTATTATTGTAGTCAACGTCTTGCTTTTCGAACCACTTGTCTATCATTATTTCTGAAAGCTTCTCATCCTTTTCCAATCGATCAGTTAGTTTGAACTCTGTAGATTCTGAGTTTCATATGCCCGCTTTTAATCATGTACTTCATTTTACTGTAGTAGGCTGTTCTTTTATTTTATTGTAGTCATGTTTTTGCTGTCTCTTTGGATCTTGCAATTCACAGTGACCAAGTGTCGCACTTAACTTGATATTATCGTGGGGACATGTGTTGTGTCCGGTGTATCCGAATGTATGGTGTAACGGCGTCTGTAATAGAGAGGGACTACTGTAACTGACATGGCCATTTTTTATGCAATTTTAATAAACATGCTTATGTTTACTCTTCATTGAGGTTTGGTAGTGGTGTTCTAGTTAGAGCTCATAGATGCCCCACGGTCTAGGCCAATTCTGTGGTTTAGGGTCTGCAAAGTTATCTGAACCCCAGCATCACTATCCACCCTTGCTGGAACCCCTGGGCTGTCCCAATACTGTGCTTCATCCTGTGTTGTGTCACGACACCCTGCTACCTTGATTCACTCTTGGTTGTTGGCTAGGTTTTGGATTTATTACTTTCGAGGCCGAACAATCAGTGGACCAGGCTGTCAACATGCATTTTCACGACATCATGGGCAAAAAAGTGTGTAGTTGTAGTTTTATTTTACCCTTAAGATCGGACCGAGGCTTGGGCGACCGGGGGTTCTCCATTTGCCATTTTGTTTTGGGCAAAATTGCTTACTGGCCACTTTCCTGCTAAGTGGCTTATTGCCTCTACATCATCCTGTAGTGAAATGCAGAATAAGGATCCTCTTCCTAAACATAGTCTGGGATGTTGTAGTATCCCCAAGAGAAAAGGACCTGCTTTAAAAACATACTTTTCCCTATATTTTCCCTGTACTGCTTTAAAAGTTACTTTTCCCTATATTGCAAAATCTTGTTTTTAAAATGCCCCAGATATTGGTTCCAAATTCCTCTTACAGCTACCCGTAAACATAAGCATCAGAAACAATCTTAATGGGCATGTTGAAATGGGGCAAACTTGTAGAAAAGTACATTTTCTTAGTCCTGTGGCACACTGGCATCCTTTTCTCTTCTGGGAACGTGAGAATTAAGTAAAGGGAAAACCAATTTATTATTTTAAAAAATAAATGAGGCTTCCAAGTTCTCAACAACGGAATGAATCTGATTTTACCGCTTGGTAAAGATAACCTGAGCTGATCCTCAAGGTGGATCGGCACAAGAGCTGAAGCTTTATTTCTCTTCTGTTTCTTTAGCTAATTTCTTAAGATCAGTAACACTGAAGAGACAACGAGATCTCTTTACCTGTAATCCTTCACACACCGTCAAATTGCCCCACCAAAAGAGCCAGAGAAATCCGCAGTCGCCCAAGGCTTGGTTTAACACTACCTCTCCTTTATGATGTGCATGCTTTCCTCTAAATTTAATCTAAAATGGCTTTTTTTTAAAGGCCCTTTTTTAAACCACCTAATTGGAAAATATATTTATTTTTTTACAAAACATCCTAAAGGACTGGTTGCTATTTTTGTTTCTCTTTTTTTCTCTATTTCATTTTTTAATCTTTTTATTTTATTTTAATTTATACATTTTTTGGTCAGGTCACTTACTATTTGAACTCTCTAGTAGTTATTTTAACTTGTTATATTGTAATAAAACTTCCAATTAAGTGACCTCAGATGTGGAATCTCCATACTGTGTCATCCTGCAGTGCAGACAAATTGCCCTCTGGGATTTTAATTCTTGTACTGTTCAGTGTTTTAAAAGGGGTGATGGGGAGGGCTTTACTTTATGTGCACGAGGTTGCTAGTGTCTCAGCAAAGATAAAATCCTGCAATTTTTAAACCTTTTTTTGGAGTTTGGGAGAATTTCATTTTTACAAACATGTTTTGAACTTTGTTTTATGTTCATGAAGCAAATTACATTCATTGGTCACTGGGATTCGCATATGGACTTATTTAGAACTTTGGATTCTTCCAGCACTCCATACAATATACAGCTTCCATGTTAATGTGCTTTTGGAGGCCGGTTTCCTGAAAGACATGTCCGTGGAGTTGAACTTTTCAACTTTTTTTTTTTGCGCAGATTCTTCCCAGTGGGGAGTGTGAAGTTAATTAGGTCTTCTTAGCGGAAATGATCCTGCAGGGAGAGAAAAGACAGGACTGTTAAAGGACCCCTTCTTATGGCTTGAGCAACAGTGAACAGCTGTTAAACAAGTCCTCTCACAAGCCCCTGCTGGTTATTAACTGCCCTGCTTCAAAGAGCTATTGCTCAGGATGAACAGGGTGTTTGAAAATTAAACAAATGAACGTGGCAGCCAGTACACTTCTGGATTTATGCCTGTAATCTGCGAAATACAGATGTGCTAAATGTCAAATACTTTTGTTCATGGATATAGCATGTGTCTGTGCTTGCATGTATACAAAATCTTGCATGTGCTACACATCCACACCACACATAGATGTACTCTGTGTGTGTGTATATAGATAGATTGACATATCTATCTGTCTCGGGGTTCACTTCAGCCGTCAAACCATGTCCCCAAACTCTGACTTTCCCCACCTCTTTTGAAAGTTATTTTAACTTGTAACAACACCTCCTTTCTTGTCATTTCATTTAGTAACATACTGTGAAGTTCTATTTCTGAAAGTTGGTTTCTAGCAAGAGTTTGCTCTACTTGCAGTACTACCTTTTTACCTTCAGTCTCCTTGCTGCTGTGTCCTTCCCTGGAATAAATCAGCCCTGCTCCTCAGCCACTGTACTTGCTCTGACATTCCCTCGAGCAGAGATTCTCAAAAGAAGGTAAAATTAGAAACCAAAGCAGATCGTGCTACGTTCCAAATCCCAGCTTTGAGACAAATCGGGCTGCTCCTGAGCACCAGGAATCCATCACTCGCAGGTGGGAACACCAGGGAGAACTGAGCTCGGGAAGCTGCGCTGCGACTGGCAGCCTCTTTGCTTTGGCACGTGCTGCTAGTTGGGTCGGAGGGGAGAGAACAAAGATGCCATGTAAAAATGTAACTTGACCTTGACACGTATTTCATCTGCTTTCAGAGCCCGTGATTAGAACTAGTGAGCAGGAACAAAACAGCAGTGCACACACACTTCTGCATAAATACTGTACACTACCTGCACTCTTGGAAGATAGACAAGTTTGTCTTTGGTGGCTTTCACTGAGAATAGTTTTTTTTTTTAAAATATACAGATTGTTTATGTTGATTTGTACATTAATGTAACTCAGCTGCTTTTTTTTTTTTTTTTTTTTTAAATAATAATAATTAAAACAAGGCAACCAAATTTATATTTCCTTTTCCTATAGCCTGAGCTCCTTGCTGTAGACAGTTAAGCCTCAATAACTGTACAGTGTTTAAAAAGGTTTTCTGTGTTTTCCTTGAGCGATGGCTGTAGTTACTAAGAGTTTGGTTTATAATAAGGAGAGTGCCTTTGGGTGCCTCCTGTAACAAAAATAGTCCTCGTGTTATTCCTACTTCCTCTTGCGAAGACAGACAAGGTCAAAGAAAGTCGCCTTCCTTCTCTAAATCCTTAGCAAGCCAGCCAGGGCAACATATTTTGAGTTTTGTATTTAAAGATGCATGTTTTTTGTATGCGTACTCTCTTGAAAGAACACATATTTACACTGTGCAGTTCTAACAAATGCACTGTATTAAACAAAGTCATCACACACCAAGAAGAACAGTGACATGCACTCGGACTGACTTGTGCAAATGCCACAGAGACACGTTTCTCCATCCTGCACGTACTTGCAGTCTTGAGCAAGTGTTATTGAAACGCACACAGGCTTGGCAGTACTGCCCCTGCTCCCAGCTCTGGAGGACAGGTAACCTAGATCCCACTTCTGTTTTGGTGGTGGCGTAGAGAGGCGTGTACAGCAAGTTACCCGATTCTCAACCTCATGCACATAGAGTTTAAAAATAAAACTGTCTTACAAATTGGGTGGAGTAGCTATGGTGTTTGTTTTTTCAGTCTAATCGACACGGTATGAAGATTCCCTTAGAATTTGACTTTCAACTTGTCCATTTGTGTTATTATCTGCATGTTTGTTTACTTTTTTCTGTTAGATGTAAGTTAAGATTCTCTTACCACATCCATTCCCTTCTGAAATTATATTCCAAGTAAACAATTATTGAGATTCTATAAGCGTTAGCCTGGGGAAGGTAAGTCTTGATCTTCCATTAGATGTCTTATACAATATTTATACATACATAAGAAGGGCCAAGACACCAAAATAAATACGTAAAACAGCTGCAACAACAAACTCTATGTCTCTCAGGTAGGTTGTAAAAAGCCTTGCAAAAATGGGATGGGTGGGTTAGTTTTAAAATTCCATTAAAGCAACAGGATCTCTTTTTTTCTTATACATTATCAGCTGTACTTTTTCTAATTTGAATATACGATATCTTGCATCCTATTCCACAAAGATTGAGCCCATCCTTGGCTTTGCCAAGTTTTTAGTTTTACCTGAGAAACATATTTTTATAGTTTAAAAATATATATTTATAGCGGCCCATTTAAGTTTTATATTTTATAACTGTAGCTTTAAGTTACATAAAGTGCTAAGAGTAATGTTACTTACGGGTGTGATTTGATTGGGAAGGGGTGTGTGTGACTGAAGGCTTGCTGTGCCAATGGTCTTCTGCTTGTCCTCTCTGTAGGTGGAGGTTAAGAGAGCGGAGCCTCGTGACAGCAAAACCCCAGGGCCAGGAGAGCCGGGCGCTAACCAGTGGGGACCCAGGGCAATGTTAAGTGCAGCCAATGGCTGGGCAGCTCAGCCTGCACAGGGCTGGCAACAAGGCTATGCCCCTCAAGGTAAGTGGTGCTCCCAGTGGGTCTTCAAATGGAATTCAAATCAGCTTGCTTTAACTGCAGGGAGGGGGAGGAGGTGGTATTTTTTCAATTTGGAAGAGATTTAAAGGAATTGGAGACCCCGTATCCATTAGGATGGTATTTTGTTTTTTCCCAGCAGCTGGTGTCTAGAAAGTCTCTTCCATGGCAGATAATAATAATACTGCAAAAACATGAAGTCTGACACATGGTTTTATAACAGCAGACAGGCAGAATTCTCACATTAATCAACACTTGCTGAGTGAAAACTCAAATTAAATTTTTTTCCCAGGTTTGAGTCAGCATAGTCAAGGTTTTCTCAAAACAAGTTCTTTCTAAGGTTAAATGTCTATTATAAATGTACAAGTTACTCAACTGTTCAGCAGCTTTGCATCCATGGCCACACAGAAAAAACATTTTCCCATTTTCTCATTCAAATAGCAGTGCTTTTTTTCACTAGATACAGTGGACAATTCACTGCGACATGTAAGTTGTAAGTAATGTGGGGGCTACTTTTTGTGATAGTTGGTACAATTTCATTGTATCTTCCATACCTATAAAACACTTGCTGGTGGTGTATGTAGTAGTACTAAAAGAAATTTGACAAATGTTTCAACTGAACGTCAGTTGAAGACACTGACAGACTTAATGTCGAAACATCTATCCTTGAATTGTATTAGTTCCTTTTAGTATTAATCCGATTTCATGATAATATTATACATATAGATAATATCTATAGTCATATTATTTAAATATGTTTTTTTAATCTACTGTTTTAGGAATGTGGATGTCGGCAGGCCAGCCAATAGGTAAGTTGTTCTATCTTGGTAAATTAATTTCTGTGTGAGGAAAACATTATACTAGTGGCATGAAAAATTTGCACAAAGAATGAAATCTCCTTTCAGCATTATTGTGTGAGTGGAAATTATATATAAATGAAATCCTAATCAGGTAAACTACCTAATGTAGGTTTTATTGAACATGAATTCTATCACCTGTGAAACCAGGCCTGATTTTCCAACCCTGGATTATGAGTAAATTTACTCACTTTTAACAATTTCAGATGTATAAGTGTGCTTTGCTTTTACCTTGCTTCTTAAATCGAGTGCTCAGTTTCGCTCCGTTAATTACAACGTATATAGTATGTGCGTCTTCTGATGGCAGTTCAATGACTAAGCATTATATGAATGGCAGTGACGGATGTGTGCTGGTCTTTAACGCTGGTTTCATGGTGTGGTTTGTGTTTTTCCTCAGGTGGGTACGGGCCTTCTCCTCCAGCCGGCCGAGGAGTCCCACCACCACCCCCCTCTCCCTTTAACGCTTTCTTAGTCACCACCACCCCCCCTGGAGGGTACGGAGCACCCCAAGGATACCCTCAGCCTGGCTACGGCACCCCACCCCAGTATGGTGAGTCCCCAGACTCGGGCTGCAGTCTGAAGCTGTGGTCCCATTGCCCAGTTACACATGTCAGTCTTGTACTCTTTCACACAGACGAGTTATGACCACTCAGAACCAGCACTGATGCGGCATTTTGGTCTGTGTGAATTGCCTATACCGTCACAGAGCCATCATATTTTATGCTGTCTCTGAACCACCTCACGCCTTAACCCCTGCGTGAAAGACTATGCGTTACAGAAGAGCGGTAGTGGCCGTGGATTGAAAGTCAACATCCCCTGTGACTGTATACCGGACGTCATCGTGTTGCGATGTTACAATGGCTAATCAAGAATGAGATCTGGTAATTGGAGATGAGAAGTAGTTGAGGAATTGTTAACTTTCCAATGGTGGCAGCCACTAGATTGTACAGTAGAATTTGGGGGGACAGACCCTGCGCAAATCCAGTTAGTGTGATCGAGGGATTTCTCGAGAATACAGAGGAAACTCAAAGTGAGCAACGGACATAACAGGCTGTCAAATAAATAAATATAAATATAAATCCATCAAACCATCAAGGAAAAAAATTGTACCTATTGCATATACTGTCAACAGCTACAAAAAAATATGGATGTGTTGTTTTTTTTATATAATTGTGAGGCGAGTGTGTATTAAATGGAATGTCCAGACAGTAATTTATGTGTACAGAAATAAAATAATTTATTTTTATTATCTATACACAACAAAATAATTAAATAACAAAAGAAAACAAAATGGTGTGAGGGAAGGAGTGCAGGGGTGAAATCCAAAACAGACCGTGATAACTCGTCTTTAATCGTCTTCGTGGCAAACCATACATAAACAAAAAAAAGACAAAAGAAATGTTAGTGTTTTTTTTTAAAAAATCCCTCTGCACCAAACTAGTCTCTCCCTCCACCCGTTACGTCTCCTATTTTACTTTCGGACCAACCCCGAACACAGTAGAACGTTCCCTTTAGTATGTAATGTCCCGCCTTTGTAGTCAGTGGAACACCAATCCCCAACTGACAAGTGTCCTTATCCTTCACTTGACTCCAGTGGCTGGAATTTACATACTCGTACTTCCGCCCCTCACCAAGGTGCCGCCCCTCAAAAGATGACTTTTGCCATGGTCACGAGATCTTGGTAAGGGAAGTCCCGAGTTGGTTTGATGCCATCTACTGTCGGGAGGCTGAATCACAGACCGAAATCCCTTTGACTCATCACAATAATATATACAGTATATGCAATAGGTAGAACTTTTTTTTGTGATGGTCAACAAGCTACAACTTAATATGCTGCAGTTGGTGTGTGAATGAAAATAATATTAATAATGTGTCCCCACAAGTATTTTTATTTCAGTTTTCTACATATGTATTAATAGAGAGGACAAAGCGAGCACAGGGAAGTTTACAGTACACTACAGTTCTCCAGTGCCATTCATTAAAAGATAAGAAATTGATAATTTTTTTTTAAGTAGCTTACCTACGTTATTCTGCTTTTTATTTATTTTGTATTTTGTTCCTGTTGCCATGACAATGCTCTGACTGACAGGTTTGAAAGTTGTATTCATAGTATCCCTTTGGCGGCTGTTATATCCATAGATTGCGCAGTTTCGTGCTGAGTGAATGGGTATTTTAAAGAACGTTTTTGAGTGAAAGTGCCATTGCATGTGTTTTCCATCTCAGCATGTTTTTTTCTAATTTACATACAGTTTTTTGTCTCTTGAAAAGCTTTTAAATTCTGGACTAAAGGAGCACAGTGTTACTGAGCAGTGTTGCTGTATCTTTAGAGTCAGCATCCAACAGGGAGAGTTAAGTCTGCTGCAGTCGGCAGTAAAATTAACATGGCATTCTTGGGTTGTAACAAGTAGTCTGTAGCTGGATAATTCAGTGATATCAAACACTCTTATAGCTTCATCTACTATTTATTAAGCCTCCTAAATTATCTTCTTTGTAGTCCTCCAAACCAGCATTTAAGTGTCATGTCTTTACATGCAACCTCCATATTGTCTTTACATGTCCTCCATATTGTATGTTTATGTATTTATTTATTTTTGTTTTATTCTTGATTTGAAAAGTTCTTGAGTTATTCTGCCATATCGCAATGTGTAGGTTATGGATTTGGTGCCCACCAAAATCCTGCTGACCAGTTTGCCCCACAAGGAGTGCCTCAACCCCCTACCACGCCTGGTGCAGCACCCATGGGCTTTGCCCCTGCAACCACCCCCACTCAGGACATGAACAAACCCCAGGCAGGACAGCCCGAGTTCTCCTACAACCAGTTTGGTAGGTACTCCCCACCCAGCCAAGCCTTAGATCTGACTGATTCCCTTCCTCTCACACTGGCCCCTTGAGCTTTCACTATTATATCAAGGAGATTACAGCAGTTTCCTAGTTGCCATGACCTTTAACCATTTCCTGTACCTCCGTTGAATTAGAATGAGTTTCCTCTAACATGCTTTTCTATTATGGGAAACAATCCAGGGATTTACTTTATTTTATACATGCGATTTTGTTTAATTTTTATTCCCACACACACTAACAGTTATTCACCTTGGGATGTTTTCTGTAATATTTATCTCGCCAAGGTTGATCATTTCTAGAATCAATTAGTGACCACTTATTACTTTAATTTATTTTCCCCCAATTTGGAATGCCCAGTTATGTTTTTCCTCCACACCACAGCCAGTCCCTACACAGCACAGACGTTCTGAGAGCATGTGAGCATTCTCCCATCTAACAAGCATATAGCCAGAATCGCTTTTGCGCCGAGCAATCCAGAGCAGAAGTGGGTAGGCTACCGATCCTGGACAACAGAGATCAGCCCTGCTTTTTATCCACTCCAAATGTGCTCGGTGTCTGGCCAGTAGGGTTCGCTGTTGCGCAGTGAGGAGAAGCAATCCCTGCCGGTTTCCCATCCGCCACCCCAGGAGCGTCAGAGCCAGTGTGACGCCCCCCTCGGGGTCACCAGCAAAGTTTGGTCTCTTTGCACAGCCCGGACGCGAACTGGTGCTGTCCAAGCTGTGTGACTCATCCTGTGCTTCCAGCAGCAAAGCTTTAACTGGATGAGCCACTCTGGAACCCCCTAGAATCAACATTAGTCCAGGAAAGTAGAGGATCATAGCCATCAAATATCCTTTAAATGTGTAGCCTACTGTGCTATTTTTTTTTTACCCTAAAAATACAAGCTTTATACACACACACAGTAATCAGGGTTCTTTTGCCAGTAATACCTCTTTATGAAATCCCAGGCAATTCAGTACGAAGAGAGGTGTTCTTTTCAGGATTTTCCAGGTGCATCTGGGAGGCTTGAGAGGAAAGGTAACGATTGGTAAGTGGAATTAGATCATCCTTCCTGGCAGTGGTTTCACTTGGAGGAGATCTGTGGTTCTCTCGCACTCATTGCAGTATGTGTGGTAGAAGTAAGAGGCGTGTTGGAGAGAGGTGAAGAAAGGGGTCCCATAGATAAACCAGGCTTTCAGAAAACACTTTGCAAGCATTCATAAAGGACATTTATCTGAAAATGAAAGTTCTTCAGTTGATGATTGACTATTCTTTACAGAATATAAGAAGCATGTTATTGTGCTTTTAACATTCATCCATGGGGAAGTGTCATTAGCATACCTTGCTTTGAGCTTAATTTTCAAATTCTGCTGTTAAAATCGCCATTCATTTATGCCATTTTCCTATATAATTAACATACAGGCTTTGTCAGTTGGTATATATATTTAGATTTACAATTCTTATGAAGTGTGAGTATTTGCAAAAGGTCATTCTTTTATTCCCAGTTCATGTTAGGATGGGTGAAAAGTCTACAGATATTGTGTATTATAATGAATACTTCACTTTTATAGAGGCTGTTAATCTTTCAAGACATTGTACTTACAAGTTTGTGGTCTTGAAGCTATGTATTTAAGTGGGTCATTTTTTATTATCCAACACAGTGAACTTAGTAAAACAGGTTCAGTGACGCTTGGCTAATACTGCAGAGACACCTTTCCTCTTAGCTGATTGTGTTAAAATATTAAGACATGACTTGAGGTAAAGGTGTTCCATTATTAAGGTATGAGTCACGTAGCTTGCGTTTTTGGAGTGGTCCATTAAGCATGAAAGTATTAAACAGTCTTGCCTGGTAGACTTGTAGGATATGTATAAACTACTTTTAATCTCCTTTTCATGTTACTGTATTCTAGAACCAAATTCTGATCTGGGCTGCCAGAGTATTTCTGCAAGGGTGTGTGGGCTACAGAAATATAGGGTTTAGAACAAAAGTCAACATTGATGTAGGGAGTAAAGAAAATAAACATAGTAATAGAAACTCGGAAATTTAAAAATAAATAAATAAATAAATAAACGAAATTAACAAAAAATAAACATGAAAAATGAATATTCCAAGTTGTGTTAATATTGTTTCGTGAAATTGCTGTAGAAACACAACAGCCAAGTGGCAATGAGTTTTGCTCTGTGGCACTGTTGCCCAGAGCACATGGATGAATGTGTCTGCACTGTCAAAAAAGATAAATGGAACTTAAGGCATTCATACTTTTCTTTTTGTATGCAGCAACTCAGTGTGAATCTATAAAAGTCTCTTAATGTACAGATACAGAAACTGAAAAAAAAATTCTAAAACCGAATAATCATTTTAAAAATAAAAAACTAAATAGAAACAAAATAATAATCTTACCAATTAAATAAAAACTGACTGAATTAAACTAAACTGAAAAAAAAAAACACTGCGAAGATTCAAGTCAGGCTTTCTCATATCCACTAAACTTCACAGCTAGCATGGATGGTTTTGTAAACCATTTTTACACTTTTCTGAAGATGGTTAAGTGCTTTTAAGAACATGTAATAAGTGATCAAGAAAACATAACTGTGGATGTAGTTAACCAACTTCAAAATTGCTCTTTGCTGTTTTCATGGCATTTGATGCAATGCATGTTAAGGGTCTGGGCTCAGTTTCTCCGAAGCGTCTTTAACCTGCTTCTCCAGACGTTCCCAGACTGTTAAGTATGTTCAGGCCTGGTCTAGGTTAGCCGTGTTCTGCTCTGGGTTAGTAGGGTGTTTGTAGAATATAACTCGCCAATGAAAGAACATCATGAGTAGTGTTTCCCTAACCTTGTGAGTATCTGAACAGGATGAATTCTTAGAAGTGTTTTTAGGCAAACACCCTTCAAGTTAAGCTGTGTTGGTTACACAGGGATGGAAATAGCACCCCTATTTCTTAGCAGTTTCACCCATTCCTGGTTTTAATATGTGCTTGATTAGCCCCTGTGTACAGGTAACAAGCGCAAGTGTGTCTTATTAAACTCATAGCAAAACCAGGAATGGATCAAACTGCTATGCAGTGGGAGTCTTTACTTCCATGACTGGTTACACCTTGCATGAAAGATTAGTATTGAATAGAGATGCAATCTGAATTAATTGATCAGGGACTTGCTGCTTTTTGAACATTCGCTTGGGAACCAATGGCCTGGGTTATCAATGGGACCTCCTCCCTAGTGGCAATGTGCAGCAGACTCTCTTGGGTTTAGTCATCCTGGTCTCCTCGTTTCCCTAATAGGCTTGGGTAACTATCCTCAGGACCCGTCCGGCTACGGACCAACGCGTCCTTCTCAGAGTTATGGTCAGGCTGAGCAGGGATATAGTGCAGGTAGGTGGAGCATTGACTTTCACACCACAAACCTGCCTTGCTTCAGCAGGGGATGTTAAGAAGGCAGCGATGATGAACAGCACTAGTTATTTTATAAGTATTTTGTAAAATTATTTCTATATTTTTATTCTCGTGGGTTACAAGTTTTGATACGGCCTAGCTTTGCCGGTAAAAGGATGATCTAATTGTCATGAATGTTTCCATATTTATATAAATATATATATAAATATATGTTGAACTTGGCATTCATTTCTGTTTATTTGGAATTGCGTATGCTTCCTTTTGTGTTGTTCCTTGCTTTTAGTCCTAAACAGTTACCACTTTAGTTGTACAAAGATTGTAGGAGATCTGACTATACGATAGACTCCATTCATTTCTTGATTTATTTTTCCGGTGTTCATTTTGAGTTTCCCAGTGAGAGGTGTCTAGGCTTGTTCTTACAATGGCATATATTCCAATGAAGACACTCAATTTGTAGCGTTTGCATGAAGTCACTGTACGCATGTGCAATGAAAGACTGTACACAATGTTCTACCACAAGCCCCTCTTATACCCCTTGAGGAATGTACAGTATGTACCTGGCAGTGGGAGGCAAATATACACATTTAAACACGTTTTCATTGTAGCAGTGTCTTGAGTACTGCTAATCTAATTGTGCTACTAGGGATGGACACTCTAACAGAAGCTGAGTTCTTAGTTTTTCTTTCTTTCATGCTGTCAGTTTTTTGTTTTATAGTTTGTAAAATGTATGCAAAAGTCTTAACACATGACTACATTTTTTTTTATTTTTTTGTTTAACCAGAAAGTGTTGAAACAAGAAGTTTCTACACACAGTGGAAAGACAGTCTGTGAACCAACTCAGTTCAGCTCCTATCTCTGCATTGTGCCTACAAAATCATTGTATGTCATATTGACTCTCTCCCATAAATCTTTATAGATAAGTGCCTTTACTTGTAGGTGTGTTTAACCTAATGTATGTGGAAGCTGTAGGGTTTGGTTGTTTGTTTTTTTTTTTTTTGTTTTTTTTGGGTGGGGGTGGGGTGGGGGGGGGGTACTTTTTGTTGTTTAACTAAGATGTTTTGTGCATGCCCATATACCAAAGTGACTCAAGTTGTAATTCTTTGATAATAACTATTGAACTTAAGTTTGTCTGCAGCTTCAAATGAATGGGCTTCTGACATGGCAATGTGAACTAACCCCCAAACATCTTGAGAAATATGTTTGACATGAGGGATTAGTTCACTGTTGTGTGAGTATCCATATTAGCAGCCTTAAAATGACTTGTTAGCTGTAAGATAACACACAACTTTTCACTAAAAACCAAGACGACCAGTTCATGTTATCACTAGTGCCTTTTGCTTCTAGGAATTGGCATATTTATTTATTTATTTATTTATTTTGCGTTATGTATGTGTGTGAATGAATCTATTCTTTCCTTTTGCTTAATATACTAGTTGAGGACAAAAGTTGGAGGACACAGATAATCTGGGTACATTATTTATGTTCAAGGGCATCAGATAAGCAGGTCCATTCCTCTCCTAATGTCTTGTCAGACAAAGCCTAGATTTCCTTTCTGTGGGTTTGTGTGTTGCCATGTCAACAGCATTGCTCTAACCTCTTCTGTGTTCTCATCCAACCAGGTTACGGGCAGGACATGGGTGTATTTGGGCAGAGCTTCACAGACCCCAGCCAGCAAGCACCTTCCTACGGAGCACCTTCAGCCCCAGCATCAGGGGGCCCCCAGCTGGGGGGCAGCAGCTTCGGGCGAGGGCAGAACCACAACGTTCAGGGCTTTCATCCTTACCGCCGCTAGAGGCATGGACACCACAGAGATTCGAACAATAATACAACGTCAGGGAAATAATTCTGTCACAAAGGATTTCTGCTGGTATATTCGTACGACCAGGGATTCTGAATTTGAGGACTTGGTTTTTTTGTGATAATCGCATAACATACTTGATAGAATTTAAATTTGGGAAACAAAGTCAAATTCTTTAATTTTTTTTTTTAATTAATAATATAAATGAGATGCTCTATTTTAGGGGAGTGCAATTTTTAGAATCAATCAGACTGATCCTTCACCCACATCAGCACAAATTCAAACAAACAAAAAATTCTACTTGACGTAAACATTAACAGGGTTTCCAGTCTCTCTATTCAGCTTTAACTCAACTTCAGGGTTTTTCATTTTTGTGATTTATTATTATTATTATTATTATTATTATTATTATTATTATTATTATTATTATTGTTGTTTCTTTTCTGAGCCTTTTACCATTTATTGTAAAACTTTGTTTAAAGATTTAAAAATATATATGCATTTAAAAAGACTGCAGTTTTTTAAGAGAATTTTGTACTACATGTATGCTTTGCTTGTTTTTTAATTTAAAGATGTAGATTTCCCTCAGGTGGCTGTTTTTTTTTTTTTTGTTTTGTTTTTTTTTTTTTTTTTTTTTAGTGCATTTCGTGTTAAATGCAAACGATAGAGAAACTCCGGTTTCAATAAAAGATAACCTACATTTCGTTTAAAAAACTTGGTTTGGGTGTCTGTTTCTACGAGTAGCTCAGTTTGTATTACACACAAGCTTGAAGCTTACTCACACACACACACACACACACACATCTAGGCTCTCCTGTCTGTGTCCAGTCGGGATTATTAACGGCCAGTGTAAAAACATGTTCACATCCATCCCCTGCCTGAATGATTAGATGAGATCTCTTTGGAAATGAGAATGCTTGTAAACCGGAGACTTAAAAGGAAGATTTTGAGTCCATTTGGTTTTAAAATCCATTTTCCTGGCTTTTAGTAGCTTCTCTAATACATTCACTGCATTTTAAAAAGGCTTACAAAGTACATTACTATTAGTCCCCCATGCTTGTATCTTGCAGGACTGAGTCACAGAGGTCTGTTCAGTTCAATTGATATCCTTGTGTGTTGTGCTTTACTGAAACTGCTACTGGCAGGAGAACAGAATGAAACATTTTCTTTGAAAAGGAGACACTAGCAAATTGAGCTTGGAAAGAACAAAGACAATCTCATGTCAGACTGTACTTTTAAATGCAAACCCTGTCACCTGCTTTGATAAGCTGTTATAGTGGTTATGATGAACTGATTTGCAGGTTGTCAGAAATCCTGGTTAATTTAATCCTGTTCATATCAACCGTAAATCTTTTGTTCACTTTGTAAACAAAATGGGTCTATCACAGTAATATAGAAAAAGCTGCAGTACAGTATATGCGACAATTGCAAATTGATTTTGCTGCTGCTAAATGCTGACATAATTTAAGGGTTCCCATGGTACTGCAAGTTAAACCTTTACATAAACAAGCTGTTATATAAAATGCGTTCATATTTTAATCAAACCTTGTAAATTAAAGCACAGCAATTATGCAGTCCTGGAGCGATTTCTTTAATTTAAGCCAAATATCGGACGCTACTCTAATAATACTTTCATTTCACTTTGTAAGAATACATGAATCTAGCAGCATGGATGAGTGACTGCACCACAAGAGTGCACATTAACCCAGTGAGCAATGCCTTCATACAGAACGTATAGCACAGTCAAGGTTGCCATATCTGCTGCTTTCCTGTGGAATTGGTCTACTTTGAGAAGCCCACCGTGGGAATTTTGTTGCAGTCGCGGGTTTCAATTTGTCTTGTTACTTTGCATGCTTCTGCAGGTGTTGGTGCTTACATTTTTTTACATGCATGGTCCAATCAAAGTAAAATAAAAAAAAAAAAAAATACAAAAAGGGCATAAAACACTTCTCATAATTCATATATTGCAAAGTGGGTCGCTTTTGTCTATTTATACAGATCAGCTCAGATCTCATCTGAAATTTAAGGTCATCATTAAAGTCTTTTTTTTTTTTTTAATGCTATTTATACATCTATTTAACGTCATTGTTTATTGCTGTTCATTTAAAATAGATGTCTGTGTCAGGGTTTATACTGAAGTAGGGCAGTTTAAGGCACTTTAAAATCCCTGAAAATACACGGTTACATATTGTGTTTCAGGTTATTCATTGTAGGTTTGCTATTTTTTTAATCTACATGGTTTTCTCTTTGGATCATTTTATTATATGTGGAAAACAATGTAGACCCCTAAAAAGTAGACCAAAAAATACTCTGTAATTAAGCTGTGCCGCTCTTTTGTTGCCTTATAGCCTGGAATTTTTTTTTTTCGTTTATCTACATATCTACTTCCAAGTGAAAAAAATATTCTAGAAATTTGTAGAAAATTAATTAAAAATAAAAATTGAAATAGCTTGGTTACAAGTCCACCCCACTTGTAATAGCAATCCTAAATTAGCTCAGGTATAACCAATCGCCTTCAAAATCACACACCAAGTTTAGTGGCCTCCACCTGTGTTAAATTGGAATGATTCACATGATTTCAGGATAAATTCAGCAGTTCCTGTAGGTTCTTGGGTAGTGTATTTCAAAGCAAAGACTCAACCATGAGCACCAAGGTGCTTTCAAAAGAACTCCGGGACAAAGTTGTTGAAAGTCAAAATATCAAAGGCCTTGAATATCCTTTGGAGCATGGTCAAGACGGTTATTAAGAAGTTGAAGGTGTATGGCACTACCACGACCCTGCCTAGATCAGGCCATCCCTCCAACCTGGATGACGGAGCAAGAAGGAGACTGATCAGAGAGGCTACCAAGAGGCCAATGGCAACTTTGCAAGAGCTACAGGCTTTTATGGCCACTGGTCAAAGTGTGCATGGACAATAATATCCCAAGCACTCCACAAATCTGGCCTGTATGGTAGGGTGGCAAGAAGGAAGCCATTACTCAAGAAAGCCTACCTTGAATCCTGTTTGAAGTATGCAAAAAAACACTCAGGCGATTCTGTAGCCATGTGGCAAAAAGTGTTGTGATCTGATGAAACTAAAATGGAATGTTTTGGCCTAAATGCAAAGTGCTATATTTGGTGCAAACCCAACACAGCACATCTCCCAGAGAACACCATGCCTACTGTGAAGCATGGTGGTGGCAGCGTCATGTTATGGAGATGTTTCTCATCGGCAGGGACTGGGGCACTTGTCAGAATAGAAGAAAAAATGAATGGAGCAAAGTACAGAGAAGTCCTTGAGGAAAACCTGCTGCTCTCTGCAAGAAAGCTGAAACTGGGACAGAAGTTCACCTTTCAGCATGACAACGACCCAAAGCACACAGCCAAAGCTACACTTGAGTGGCTAAGGAACAAAAAGGTAAATGTCCTTGAGTGGCCCAGTCAGAGCCCCGACCTAAATCCAATCGAAAATGTGTAGCATGTCTTGAAGATTGCTGTCGATCAACACTACCCAAGGAACTTGACAGAGCTTGGTAAAGAATGGTCAAATATTGCCAAATCTAGGTGTGCAAGGTTGGTAGAGACCTCTCCCAACAGACTCACAGCTGTAATTGCTGCCAAAGATGCTTCCACCAAGTATTAACTCTGGGGTGGAGACTTATCCAATTATGATCTTTCAGTTTTGTATTTTTTATATATCTTTTTTTTTCATTAAAACCTTTTTTTACCTTAACAGTGTGGAGTATGGTGTGTAGACAAGTGGAAAAAAATCCTGATTTAAATGCATGAAACTCTGGCACTGACACAACAAAATGTGAAAAAAAGTTCAAGGGGCTGTACACTTTCTATAGGTACTGTATACTGCATAGGCACTGAAATGATTAACCCTGTTTTATACTGCCCACTACATTTAATAAGGTGGTCGCGGTACAATATTGATCTTCATAAATATTTGCAAAGCTGCTCATGTTGTGGTAGTTTCACCTATTTGCATTTGTTTGAAATGTGAGCACCAGCGTTAAACAGCATGCATGACGAGATCTGATCAATATTAAAAGATAATATTGTTTGGAGATGGCGCCACACAATAAAAAAAAGAAGCAAGCAAAATGTCCATTATGCCCCCTCGTGGCCATGTGATAGTAGAGAGTCGAGTAAATACAGGTAGCTGTAAATACTAATAAATAAAAAAAAAAAAAATTAACTGAAGGTAAAGAACAGCGTACACACAATCGAAGAGGAAGTTTTTTATTTTATTTTATTTTATTTTATTATCATTCTGGACTAAACTACTGTCAAAACATGCACCGGATGTCGTTTCACTGTACTGGCGGAAGTTGGGCCAGGTCCCGCGATATCAAGCACTGCGAGAACAAGAACGGTCCTTTCTGAAGAGATCCTGGCAAAATGGTGGGTGATGTGATGTGGAGCTGGGTCTGGTTTGCACAGGCAATCTCACTCCATCCGTGCAGAAATAGATAGAAACGCCGCGTCACAGCGACACGCAGTTTCTTTGAGCACTTGTGTGTGTTATTGAGCTGGGAATTGTGAGATTATGACTTTCCTGGCTGCGTGTTTGTGTGCTGTATGTCAGCCACCTAACGCGGGTCTGTTTTCCTTTAAGTTCGCCACGGAGCGCCTCTGTATCAAACACAATGCAGACTCTGTGCTTAATGTTTGCAGATATATTGTTTATGTTTCTTTATCTTGCGTTATTTCAGACCCGTCGCCTTCCGTAAAACGAGTTCATTAAAGGCCTAACCAATACAGCGGGTACCAGACTGGCCCATGAAATGATTATTTTGAAGGTGTTTTCGTATAAAAGCACCCCCGCTCTGCTGGTCCGTTATCCTGCATGTGTCTCTTCTGTTATCAGTAATTGTGGCCTGTTTGTGTGGCTGTTTTATTGAATGGCTAGTGGTCTGTGTCTTCTTAACAAAATTAAATAAACTGCTTCATTAACCATCCTGTCGTCTGTAGCTAAACGTTAAACAAAACGTAACCAAATTATATATAGTTAGACTGGAGTAAACGTATTTTGGGTTGCATACAGTACTAGTTTGCATAGACCCACATTGTCTACTGTATGCACAAGTAAGAAGGCAGCTTTAGAATTACAATTGTCAGGTGGTGTTGTGTGATAACTGTGTTGGATAACAATGTAAATAATTCAGAATGATACAGAGTTCTGCCTTTCTGTAATGCCCTATATTGTTACACTGATCTGGGGCGCAGTTGTAATGTGTTAAGCCGGTTTTCCTTTCTCCACAGGCAGAAGTCGAGCAAAAGAAGAAGCGAACCTTCAGGAAATTCACCTACAGGGGTGTTGACCTGGACCAGCTCCTGGACATGTCCTAGTGAGTAGCCATCCTGTTCTACACAGCTTTTCCCCCTCAGAACCTCACAGGCTGGGCTTGGGATGCAGTGTGCCGCTTGCTGTTCTGTCCCTATACCAGGTAGAGGTGCTGGAGCTAACTGAAGCCTGGCTTCTTCCCAGAGGTGTGTGAAACTGCATCCCAGACATGTAGGGAAGGCTTTATTTGGAAATTTGGGGGAGGACCAATCCAGCTCTCTTGAAAGACATTTAACATGCCCCTTGCATGAATAACTTATTGATCTGCTTTGTAGAAGTTAGGATGCTGATTGACAGGTTGTCAGAAGCTTTGGTAAATGTAACCCTGTTCATACTGAACAGTCAAGCTTTTCATTCTGAACTGTCCTAGAAGGCAACTGGAAGGTGGCACTGTCTAGTGACTTGATGGCCTTTTCCTTGGCCTTCATGTCTCATTCCAGTGCCAGATTAAACCCAGCTTGCAGAAGGGCTGGGCTTCTGATCTGTAGCCTCTCCCTTTCGAAGGCTGGGGACAAGTATTGCGTTTCCTACAGCCCTCAGTAGTAGGGAACTTGTTTTGGTGGGTTGCTGCTTTGATTTGAAGTCGATGCAACAGGGCTGTTGCCACATTGAACATATCGCGTGTAGCACACTATAGGCAAATGTATTTTTAATCTGTTGCTCTTAGGCTTTGCAACAGTCTGCTCTTCCCCATTGTTCATATAACCCTTTCCAAGTTTTCTGTGTAGCTCAATGTTGCCTTTGAATTGAAGTGCTTTTGAGCTGGTTTCATGTAAATGGCAGCAGATGTCAGAGCTGAGCTGCTGTCTCTTCCCTGTAGCGAGCAGCTGATGCAGCTGTACTGCGCCCGCCAGCGGAGGAGGCTGAACCGTGGGCTGCGTCGCAAGCAGCAGGCCCTCCTGAAACGTCTGCGCAAGGCCAAGAAAGAGGCTCCGCCCATGGAGAAGCCAGAGGTGGTGAAGACTCACCTGCGCGACATGGTGATCCTCCCCGAGATGGTGGGCAGCATGGTGGGAGTGTACAACGGCAAGACCTTCAACCAGGTGGAAATCAAGGTGAGGCCAGCACGCAAGGCTGTGCGGGAGACACGTACTGAACCCAGCGGTGTTGCATAGTCTGTATGCCGCAGTGGACCAAATCGGTTGTTGGTTTCGAAGCCAAGCAAGCTGTTAGTCGGCCAGAACAATCAAATCTCCACTGGCATGCTGTTAGTACAATCTAGCATGAAGACTGTCCATGCATCAGTCATGTAATGCCCAGTTCTCACTACCTGTAATGCGCGATAAACAAGTTTGGGAAAACGTTACTGAGTGGCAGTCATGTAGCTGGTGTGTTGATCGCACATGGGTTAGGTAGTGTGGATACGACAGAAGTGGCTGAAAGCACAGACCAGAATTTCCAGTTTAAGGCATATCCATTTTTAAAACATTAGTGTAATGTAGTCCTACGTAGGGCTTATTGGCTCTAAATTTAACTCTAATCTTGGACTACCTAATGTTACCTTGAATAAGATAACTGGTGCTAATCTGGGTCTGAAACTAGCATGTATTTATTACTAAACATTATATGCTATATTGGCATTTGCTAGTATTGATGGACACATTGCTCTGACACTGCTGGCCTGACTCCCTTGTCTCTCCTCCAGCCCGAGATGATTGGCCACTACCTGGGCGAGTTCTCCATCACCTACAAGCCTGTGAAGCACGGTCGCCCTGGTATTGGTGCCACCCACTCCTCCCGGTTCATCCCTCTGAAGTAAAACTACTGCAGTCTCTGTATGTAAATAAAAGAGCGATCCCACCGACTGGCAAGCCTCTGTCCCTTATTCCCTTTGCACGGTGCTGCTGGGCTTGAGGAAGTGCCCAGCGTAGCACAGGTGTAATAAGCTGGAAGTGTACTGCTGTTTTGAATTTCATATTGGCTTGGTGATTTGGGTAGGCGTTGACTACTAGCAGTGCCCTGGGGCAGGGCTAGGAAACCCAGTCCCTTCATTATTGTACTTCCTTGGAGTGCAGTGTAATGAAGGATTTGGTGGAAGTCTTTGCAGTAGAACAGTCTACCCTGGCCTAGGAAGAAGCAGGTAACTTGTTTATCTATTTCTGCTGCTAATGGGTGTTATCCTAATAAGATATTCAAAACTAGCATGGTAGCAGAACTTAAATTATTGTGGGTTAATGTTGGTGAGTCCTGTCATATATACACACACACACTGTCAGCATGTTTGCTTTGTCTTTATAAAACCTGCGCGCTGTGTAGCTGTGCCTGTGGGAACACAAGTTATTTTGTGTTGTAACAAAGCTGGAAACTTGATCATTTGGGAGAAAGAGAGTAATGCAGGCAGGTCTGTCGTGAATATAGCTTGTCAGACGCTTTTAGGCTTAAGCAACCAGGAGGCAAAGCAAAATTGATTGAAGAATAAAAAAACTTGGATCTGAACTTTTCATGTTGGGTTGATTTGGAATAAAAGCTCAATTTGGGATTCTTGTATGTTGGATTAAGGTTTTGCTAACTTACTCCAACAGTTTATCCTTCATTTTGATTGTCCTTTCACTATAGTGAACCCCTCGATATAACAAACAAAAAGCTTGTACCCCAACAGGTTCATTATAGTGAGGGTGTACTGCACATTTATATCTAGATTAGACAACTGAATGTCCTATTCGCTTTAGTTAGATGTTGGAAGTTATGTGACCTAATGCATAACCTTACTGACCTGTCAATTTCCTCTCTGTCAATGGCTTGTGACTGCACTGTATACTGTGCATTACAAATCCCACAGTAGGTCAGCATTCTCGGGGAACCAATAAGAGTATTTAATGGAAGTGATTTGTAGGAGCTGATTTTTAAGCTGCGTGTGTGGGGTGGGGGGGCAGTAATGCCAGGTTTAAAACAAATATCAAAGAATTGATGTGAAAACCTACATTTTAAAACTGTGTCCTAAGCTCAATCCGTTCCTTTTGTTGGTAAAGGTACTGTTCACATCTGATCCAAAATAGCAGCATGTTTAGACCAGTGAAAGCATGTTTGTTTTCCCTGATATGCACCTACACTACACAATTCACTGCTTGGAGAATTCAGCTCACCATCTAGTCCAGTGTGAAATACAAGTAGCAACGTGTCGATCCCAGTCTATGGTAAGGTAGCTGCTTTCCCCACAAGCTTCTCTGAAAGGTACGTCCGTGACCGATTAAGCCTCAAACACACAAACCAGCGGATTGACTGCTGAACAGCTACAGACCGGGAGAGAGGGCGTCGCTCACCCTGGCGCCTAACACGTTGCACGTTAAAAAGCCCTGGCAGGGGGAGGCGCTGCAGGTTGACTTGGAGGGCCTGGTGCTGTAGAGCTGATAGGCAATGAGCAGGCAGAAGCCCTCAGTGATAGCCTTGCCCAGGAGACTGAGGAAATGCATGTGATGCCTGGCCTGGAGATACTGTGAACAGGAAGATGAGCTGCAGGCAGTACAGGTTGAAGGGAGTGATGGGGCTGTGCTGGTCGAAGCAGGCAGCGTGGCAGGCTAACAGGCTGGTATCGCAGAGGAAGCCTCCCTGTCTCTCCAGGCTGTCTCGCCCGCCCAGCAGCAGAATGAGGAGCCGCAGGAGGGTGGCAGTGGAGAGGCAGGCCCGGGACAGGGAGCTGGAGAGCAGGCCGGTGCCACTCGGAAGCATCGTCATTCTCTCCCTGTAGAGCATAGCAGCCCGGCAACCAAAAGGTGGGTTTCTGGCTTTCATTACATGGTTTGTGTGCTGATGAGAAATACATGATACATTAATGTATAATGGCAATAATCAAAATAAGAGAAATGGTTTTTCTCCTAAGAGCAGAACAGCACTGCATTCAAGGAAGCTTTCCAGTACATTATTACAGGAAACAGTGATTGAAACATGCAGCTGCTAATATAATAAATGTGTAAAACCAAACAACTTATTCTAATGCTCATTAAGGACTAATGTAAATCAAGGTGACCATGCTGTTGGCAATGGATCAGCCCCAATTGGTCCCGAGCCCATTGAAAACATGCTTCTAGTCTCTGTGACATTACAGTCTCTAACACATCTATTAGTGTACTGTCTACATCCTCAGTTAAAGCAACTGCAGTTCCTATTCTTTTTACACATGCTTGTTAACTCATTCAGTTAACTACAGCCCACACTGGCTTAGCTAAAGCACAGACAAGCAGAACCAACGGGAGTGATAAGTAAGGCCCATTGGGTTAACTCTTATTGATCATCTGTAGAACCAGGGCTTAGAACAAAAGCAACAAAATGAAACCTGCCCAGAGTGTTAGCCTGGTGAGCATCTTTATAAATAACAATGCATGGAGCTTTCTTTAACCTGGAGCAGCGCAGCTGCCGGTGTTTAAGAATGCCAGTCGTCTGACTGAGACCAGTGTAGTGAAGTGGAATGCATGCCAGGTAAGATACAGCTCTGTTGATATTGCTGCTGATGCTTGACTTGCAGGTTTAGTCCTCCGGTCCTCCCGTGGTTGTGATTTCGGTCCTGGGGTTTGGGTAGTGCCTGGCGATGTGCCGGTCCTGGCCCTATGTTTAGTCGTTTCCAGCTCAGGAGAGCTGTGCTAGTCTCCCACCCCCGATTCTCCTTGCCGTACTTGGCCTTGGTAGTAGAGGTGTGTGTAGGAAAAAGAGACTGATTGAACAAGTTTCATAAATAATTGTTTCCATACCTTTTGTCAGCTGTGGCTCTTGTACATCTTTTAATGTCTGTATATCCGGAGCAGTCTGTTCCAAACCCTCTCTCTTAATCCTATATACTGTGCTTTCTCTCCAAGCTCTCCTGTTTTGCCCCAAACACACGCAGCTGCACCCAGATGCTGCAGGTGTTTGGTCTGTAGACACCCTGGTCAATGAAAGGAAGTCAGAACCAGCAAAGAACACACCTGCCTGGGGAAAGCAAGCTAAGTCCTTCTACCAGTCAAAGGAGAAATGCTTGCAATTGACTGCTTTCACAGACAGTAGCACTCGCCTAGTGTGTGAAACCAGCTGAATGTGGTTTTAAGTGGTTCAGTTTTACAAAATAGTTGTGTAAATGCTCCTTGTCGTGCTCTCCCGTTTGCTATCTCAAATGGGCAGTTTTGAAAGAAACACATGCTAGTGCAAAACAGATTTGACGTGGTATCTTGCACTCCCCATTGTGAGGCAATACAGTTGGAACACGAAAACAGAGCTTTCATACTGGGGGGGGGGGGGATTTTAGGAATATACTTGAAAAGCCAACTGGGTCTGCCTAGAAAGTATGGAGGAATAAACAAATGAATAGTTACCAGCACCAACAACATGTATAATTATACTGTATGAATGGAGAATAAAATCTCACTAGTTAATGGAATATTTACAGACACTGATATGGAATACTGCAGTGGCCTCTTGTGGGGAGAAGCTGTCACTGCAAGCTCGTTCTGCAGTTTGAGCAGGCTGGTGATGCAAGAGTTGCCCAGTGCAATCTCTCAACATTGGATTTTAAATAAACATTCTGCCATTACAGAATTATACCCTTATTTCCCTAAAGAAACCCCAACAGGATCATTCGCCGACTACATCTCAGGGGTGCAAATCGTTTTGAAAAAAGATCCTACAGGTGCTAAATTATCAAAGCCCTCCCAAGTCAAGCCTCATCCCCTACTTTTCAAAGCGGGAAAGTGAAGTGTAAAGTCATGTTCACGACCAGCTTCGGCACTTCATCTTTCCACAGACACAAACCTGTGCTGTGGATGAGTGTGGGCGGGTAGCTGAGTAATCCAGACCAAATAATAAGCTACCATCAACATCTATGGTTGCTAAAGAATAAAATATATTTTTTATAATAATACATTAAACATGTTTACTGGTGCCAGAAGTTTATGTTGTTGGCACTATATGAGGTACCCTGGCGCTAGAATCTAGCACCAAATAATGCATCTTTGCCAGCTATGGAAACACCATGGCTTTGGAGCTGCATATTCAGTATGAGGTCTGGCACCTGCTGTGTGCATTGTCCCATTAAGTTGGAGTACCATTGGTATGATTGGTTATAAACACAGTACCACTGTGGTATCAGTCTGCCAAAGGCAGCCTCTTCACATGGTAGCTGACATTGACCCTTATTGCTCAAGCATTGCTGCTGAAGGTCATGCATGGGAAGCCTGTGCTGTGTTTAATGCTGCAGGCAATGCATCCTCACAGTGGATTGCAGTGCTTGCATGAGTGCCTCATGAATAGGGAACAATCTAGAATCCTCCATTGAGCCCGACTAGAGGCTTTCTTGGCAGGAATGGCAAAAGCCCCCTGTCTAACGTACAGTAAGTCTTGCTTTCAAAGCCCATAGCTTTATATGGTTTTTATTTTTGAAGGTGTTTTGAAATGTAGAACAGAACAGAGCTGAACTCCCACCATCTCATTCCTCTCCCACACAAAAAAGGAAACAAAGACGCATTTATTTCCTGTACTATATCCCGCTCTGGATTTCTTGTCAAATAGTTCAGGTCAAACAAAAATAACCCCTTTTTCAAAAGCATTATGCTTTATTTATAAGGTGTGTGTGTATATATATATATATATATATATATATATATATATATATATATATAACACATACACATACATACACTTTCTTACAGAAGTTTCATTATATTAAATGTCTTTTTTCTTGGTGTTTTTCTTCGTGTTTTTGTACATGTTGTATTTGAGTGTGTCTGGCAAATAATCACTAATTTGCCTGTTTTACAAGGTTTTCAGTTTTAGTGGTTTTCATTTCAAATGCGCAACAAATAAGAACAGAAGCGGCAACGTGGTGTGCTAATGAATTTGCAAAGTATGAAAACTATTTAAAAAAAAATACAAAAACCACATGGCTATATGTGAAAAAAAAGCCCGAAAACAATGCCTTTAATACTCAAATAGAATGCAGTATAATGCAATTGCGGGTTATTTCATAATCTAGGTTACTCAAAAATATCTCTGGTTCACAGGGCTCGACTAGTTGACGTTAGAATGCATCAGTTTGCATTATTCCTATCAGCAACGTGCAGGGGACATTTAAAGGGGCAGAGCTCTCTGAGGCAAAAGGCACTTTTGGGGCATGGAGGCAGGGGCTTAAGGGCTATGATATAGTTTATTTAATTGTTTATATTATTTTAACACAGTGAGGCAAACCCAGATGTCCCACACCGCCACCTGCTGGCGAGAAGCATTTTTTTTCCCTGCACATCAGGGCAACCCAACCCTTTGGCTAGAGAGAGAGGAGGGAGACAAGGAACGGTGTCCTGGCAGCATCCATCCACAGACGAAGGAGCGACCAGCCCCATTCCAAGCTTCATGGGCTTGCTGTGGCTCCACTCCTTGCTACAATCGACTCTATTTGGAAATGAGGTGAGCTCATTTAAACCCGTGTATTTATTGTGGAAGTGTTTTAAAGCGCAATGATGCGGCTTTGTATTTTTGCGTCGGCGGTATGAGGTGCAGGTGCATGCTTTTGTGTGCGTTTGCTGTAAACCCCGATGTGAATATTAAGTAAACAGACCCGGGAGTCCGTGCCTGTAGGTTTGCAAGCAGGAGATATGCTAAACGGGTATTGTTATAGTGGTCCTTGATGGGAAATCGTATTCTTTCCCGTTCACAGATTTGAATCTTTTCTCAGTAGGGTGTAAAACCCTATTCCATTACAGGGCTGTGTAGGTTGGCATTGGGTGGTGGCTAGACCATGGTGTAGCATGCTGGTGTTTATGACGGAGCTCTGTCCATGCCGCCCTTGGAGAGAGGACAGGTAGACTGTACTGCATGTTTTCTCTCATTCGGGACCTTGGTTTTCATGCGTTTGCCTTTGCAAGCTGTCGGTTGGGTTGCCGTTATTCTCCATTGCCTGTCTATACAGTGGCCTCTAAATATGTAGCACAGTATCAGAGACTGTGTGAAATGGTGTTGATAGAGAATCGGTTACCGAGAGAAATCTTCTATCTCTTCGGGACTGACTAATTGTTATAATGGAGACCGGGTCTGTATATGAACTGGGTTTAATGTCTATGCAACGATGCACGTTATATACACACATTTATATATATGCTCTTCTAGCATATGCTCTTCATAGCATTATTATTTATTATTATATAATATAAAATTATTATATGTTATGGTTATAAAATATATATATATATATATATATATATATATATATATATATATATATATATATATATATATATATATATATATATATATATATATATATATATATATATATATATATATATATACAGTATTTACATTTGTATTTACTTATTGTTTATCCATCTTCATATGCAGATATATACATTGAAATAATAAGAATAATGTTATATTGATCTGGTTATATTTTTATTAGAATAACATGGTATCTTGATAGTTAGATCTTACCATATAAAAACATATTATATATAGATTTATACAGATTGATATTTTTTGTACCTGGGTTGGTCTATATCATGTCTCACATTTTAATATTGGTCTGGTTAAGTATTTGTTGAATAAGATCACAGTCGTTTGTCATAAACATCCCTGCATTTCTTTTACTATTGCTAAAGATGACAGATTTGTAATCTACAACATTAGATACTGGAATGGTTCTGCACCATGCAGACAGAAAATAAGTGTGGCAGTGTTTGTTATTAGCAGCCCTGGTTAGCATCGGGCCAGGTTGTGTAGCCTGGATTGTGAAGGTGCCCTGTCTGACGTTGTATTAAACAGACCTGCCCTGATAGCAGGCTGCCCTGGATTAGTGAGAGATCTGGACAGCGTGCAGGGAGGGCTCTAAAATGGAGATCCCAGATGAGTGGCATCCATAACTATGAAACACTCAATGGTGCCAAATCTAGCAATGCTGAAAGATGCTAAATAAATTCAGTGAATACATTAAATAACCAACGTTTTGAAGAAGTCAACGAAGACATTGAAAGAGACGAGTGGACCCCTCTTTGTCGTGGAGTTGTTTTTGGCTCCAGTCTGAGATGGAGAGCACATTGCGGCCGTTGGTTTGTCTTGTAATTGCATGCTCTCTGTATGAAACAGTTTAGAGGTGCAGAATCTGTCTGTCAGTCTCGCTCGCTCTCTACAGTGAAGCACGATGACCTGTCCTGAGCAGAAAGCTGCTCGGTCTGGATCACAGCAAAGGATTTTGTTATTTTGTGGTCCCCATTGATAATAGGCACCCCTATGCACTAACTGTGCCTGTACGTCTGACACTGTACATGGTAAAAACAATAACTGCTAGAGATCTTCATCACACTTTATCATGGACCCCTCATCTCCTGTATGCCTGTCACATTGTATTGGGGTCTGATTCAATAAACTGCTGGTTTGGTAGAAATTTTTAATATGTATCAGATTCTGTGCCCCTCTGTATGTGTGTCTGCTGGTTAGTGGAGAGTCTGTGACATACAGCCATTTAGACAGGTATGCAGCCTCACATCCTGGTAGGTGTTAGTTATTGTGTGTACAGCACAGTCAGGAATAAACGGTCTATCTTTTGAAATACAAATCGCTGAAAAGGAATTTCTAGTGTTAATAGTCTTGGTCCAGAGATAAAAACAGAAGCAACAACGTTGATTTTGGCGCCTCCTATCAGTCTAACATGTAACTTCAAAAGTGTTCACGGTCTCATCATCAAAGTGAGTTTGCAAAAGACATGGAAGTTGGTTTTTTATCGAGCTGTACCCTGCAGGGATAAACCACAGCTGGATGTTTTTTGACTATTTTACAGCACCAGGGGATGAACATGGATTGCATCAACCGCTTATTTTTGATCCTGGGATCATGCAATCAAGAGTGATCCCCCAGTGCTGTAAAATGCTCTAAAAATCAACAGTGACTTAACAGGCTAAGGGTTGATCAGATCAAGCCCATTGTGTAAATGCTTAAAAAGAAATCTGAACTGAAAATACAGCTGTTGGATATTCATCATGATGAATGTTCAGTTTTAGAAGAAATAAAATTAGATAATGTGCGATTATCTGGACAGAAGAATAAAGGAGAAGAAATGGACAAACACACTCAATAGCGTGATGCCTGGAGAGTTAAATAGAAAGAACAGATAGCTGCATCATTAACTAGGCAGTAAACAACATCACAAACACATTAATAGATTTAAGTAGAAATGAGTGGAGTTGCCATTGCATCAAAAGCCTATAAGTACCTCCACTGTTTGTTTTCAAACACGCTTTTCCCTTGACAAAGATATGTTAAAAATTCAGAAACATTAGAAGTTGGCTCTTATTTTTTAGCTAAAACTATTACAGAAATAACAGAAAATTCAGAGACTGAAACCAAGCAGAACAGAAGTTGTCGAATGCATTGGAGCAAAGCAGAATGAAGGCATCTTGTTTTTGATGCATTGAGTAGAAGCACACGTGCGCCTGTGTTGATTACAGTGGCTCATTGCTGCATGCTTCACAGTGTCTAGAGGGACTGTCTTGGGGGGGCCCTTTCAGAGAGACCAGTCACAGCTCACACACAGCAATCTCATTCACTTATCAGTCTGTTTTTATGATGCACTTTGAAATGATACTGATTAAATAACTTTACACTGCCCACTGTACAAGCACTGCAGCTGACCCCTCTATTGGGTTTAACAATGAGGACACATTCTGAACATTTAACAGAAGACCGCTGGTGCTGAAGAGAGATTTTATACCATCTGCATTTTGAGAATATTTCATTTCTTACCTTTTTTTTTTTATATTCTTATATGTCTCTACCATTCGCCTCTATTACAAACTATTCCAGCAAAAGGAATAATTGATAATACCATTGAGAGATGGTATTTATTTCCATCGTCAAGGTGGATTTGTGCGAATTTTAGGAAGTCAGAAAACACTGCAAGCAAAGCTTTAATGACAGCTTGCAGCATCTTTGTTTTGTGTGTGTGTGTGTGTGTAAATATATACATGCATGAAAGGGCAAAAGGGGGTGAGGTGTTTACAGACGCCTGGGCCTCGCTCCTCAGGCAGGAGCCACTGTAAGGCAGAGTTGGAAATTAGCAGCCAGGTCGACTTTATGAAACGGGGTCTCAAGTCAAGCAGATAATACCTTTTGATATTGCGAGAGTTCATGAGCAGCTGACACTGCAGAGAGGGTGGAGATCCATACACAAGCTACTGAGTCTCATTTTATGAAGGGATTTTAAACTTTAACCAACCCTTCAATGTTGCCCTCTTGCTGCCACAGGGCTTGTCTGTGTATCTATAGGCTGATATTTGCGGCTTGTTTATTTATACACTGGCAGATAAACTGATCATCTATTGATGTTATTTTGTGAAAACAATAAAACATGAATATTAAAAATAAGCGATAAAGGAGCCTCAGTTGAAAGGATTGTTAATGCAATATGGTGAACTCGGTGTACAATTTGCATAAGAAATACACGTTAGTTTATTAAGTTGAGTTAATTAGTAACATCAAGGTGTTTTAATGAAGCTACAACTGGGAAAAGTCTTTTTTGGTTTAATGAAAGTGCCACCTGAAATGAACAATGTTTACAGTGTCTGTGTCTTGAGAGAGCAGTGAAGGAAGCACTGTCTAATGATGGCTGTAAACATGAGGGAGATTCCGGTAAAGGTGATGTTTGTCTGTAACCACAGATGTATTCAGTGGTCTTGTTTGTGTTTATCTTCTCAATATTCAGTCAAGCAGACCCGGGAGTCTATCGAAATTCGATAGGCCTTTTGTGGCAGGGCTACAGGCCCATTTGTCATAGAAAAGGCAGTTCCAGGATGTTGACCCTGTGAACTCCTGGCTCCCTGGAGGTTTTGTTTTGGTGGCAGAATCATTGGTGTCTGACAGTTTCTTGATTGGCTCTGGAGGAAGGTGTCAGTCTGGGTTTTGGCCTACAGGCTTTTTTAAAATTAGATCTGGGGCACATTTAAATTGGGCAGCATTGATCTTGGCTAATTATCCAAATATGTGTGCAGGTCACAGAAGCTGGGAGCTGATGAGAAATGTCCCCTGATCCCCCAGGAGTATATCACTCTGCTGTGTTGTTCAGAGGCATTCTGTCAGCATGATCATTAACACACGGAGCTCAGCTGCTTGGATGAAGATCTTTTGATGTGCTGCGTTATTTCAGCGATGATTGGTTTTTAAGAGTAGTGCTGGAGGAGGTAAACATTATGAATTCTTGTTTTTACTGCAAACAGTAAAAAAAAAAAAGCTAAAATCAGAATGCTTGTTGCATTCGTTTTTTATTATGTCTATAATTACTGTCTTTACTAAAAAAATACATTAAAAAAACATGAGCTTGTGTAGCTAAAACCAGTGTACTTGCTTTGGTTTCTGACAGTAAACGCATGGTTAGAACCCCTACCACGATGATCTTGTGTTCAGTACTGCAGTGGAAAGTCAAGCTTGATTCTTTATAATTGGCTTGTCTGAAACTCCCTGTATGCTTAACAACATAAGAAAAGTTTGGGAACGAGAAAAGGCCGTTTGTCTCATCCCTTATCACACCTTTCTTCCCAGAAATCTAGCACAGAATCGTGTCTTGGGTTCACTTTACTATTTATGATTTAAAGACTTCAATCAAGTCCTCTCTTTCCCTTCTTTTTTTTCCAGGCTGAAGAGATTTCATTATTTTAACCTCTCCTCATAGCTCATGTCATTCAGTCCTTGGATCAGCCTGGCTGCCCTTCTCTGTACCTCCTCGAATGCAATGATGTCTTTTTTGTAGCGAGGCGACCAAAACTGCACACCGTATTCTAGGTGGGGTCTAACTAGAGCATGCTATAATCTTAGCATAACCTCTCAGTGTAATGGTGGCTCTGCACTGAGCAGATGTTCCAGATGTCCAGGCTCCCTGTGCCCATGGCAGGCTGACCTGCGTGCTGCACAGATGTTTAATCTGTTCCAGGTTCTTTAAATCCTCCTGAATCAAGCTCCTATTACGCAAACAACAAGCATGACTCAGAACTTAAGAGCTTGTGACGTTGGGCTGGAGAGGGAGAGCAGTGCCCTTTATTTATTTATTCATTTATTTAGTTGCAGGAAAACACCGTGGTGTCCATTTAATATTCCCAAAGCTTCATTTAATCAAGGTTTACAATCGGACATTATCGTATTCATTGGTCCCTCCAGTCCAGGGCAGGCTGCTGCCTCCCTCACCCCCTAAGAGAAAGAGTGCTCCCTCCTGTCCAGGCTGGAGTGGTTGAGGGTCTGTATTTAGGCAGGGAGATGTGGATGATGGTTTAAAATATGTGTTGGTGCTTGTGTGTGTTAGGCTGTCGAAAAACCTCATCTCATTTTAATCAGGGTAAATGAGGCAGTGGAAATGTGGGATGCTGTTTGTTTTTCTCGAGGGAGAAAAACTAAGAGAAGGTCACTTTGACAAAGAGAACGAGTGTGAGGCAGACAGGGAGGGAGGGAGGGAGAGAGACTGTTATATAACTAACAACACATTGCGGGAAAGAGATTTCAAATCTGATATGCTGTTTGTTTTTCACTAAACTGAACAGGAAGATACCCATCTCCCTTTTATATAGGTTTACTGGGCGATGAGTCTAACCTCACCAGATACACCAGCATGTAACCATTAACCCTGTCCCCCCTGCAACACTCCTTGTGTTGTTCTCTGGGATGTTGCTTTTTTTAATTGGTAAAATTAATATTCTAAACATTTGAATTCACATTACTGTCTTCTGCATTTCTTATATCCACTGGGGGCATTACAGGGGAACAGATTAATGATGACACTGTGGTGTACCGGCTGTACTTACAGTGAAGACATGTTTGAGAGCTCTATAGAGGCAACAGAGCTGCTTTCGTCTTCTTTAATGTCTCCAGGATGTGAGCACAGAAACAGATACAAAGCTTATCTCAACAACAAGAAGAATACATTCATTTAGAGGACTTTTACAACCATGCACAGCTGCTCTTTAAAATGACATGCAACGAGGGTGCACTGTATTATATCTCAGTTTAAATTGTTGTGCAAAAGCCTCCCATTGCCAACCAGTCAAAACACCCAAACAAGCAGAGCCCACATTTCTAATTAGTGTATTATGCAGAGCTCTAGTATTTAGAATTCATAATTGCATGCTTGTACAGGATTGAAAAGAGAATACTGGAATTTGTGTGTGCACAGCAATGCATGCTGTCGTTAATCTGTACAAGAAGTGCAGAGGGCTTTGGAGATTTATGGCATTTTGTTTGGCTGGTTCTAGACAGGCAATTAAACCCTGACTAATGCATTATTGATGAGTTATAAGTCAGTGCTTTGGTGGGATTTTGAATTGGAGGAGTTGTTGGTTTTTTAAATGAAGGTGGTGCAGCTGGGGTGTGAATTGGGTCAGAAATTTAATTGGTTTGAATCCCTGTTTGTATATCAGCTGTAACACACTATGCAGTGGGACTACATTGTATAGAATTGCAAAATATCATTTTCATTTAACCTTTCCGGTACTGTGGGATTATTACAAGGTTGGATGACCACTGCACAGCCCCTCGATAGATCACTTACTGAAACACCTTTGTTAAAGACAACGCTGACTCCTGCTGGTGAGACGAGGGCATGCAGTAGCTCTACCTTTGCACAGTGGTTAAATGCTTGAGGACTGTCCAACTGACAGTTTGCTGGCTCTGTCAATAAATACATTTAAATGTCACAGTGCAGTTTCAGTGGACGTGTTTCTGGGCAGACGGCTGGGTCAGAGTGGCTGGAGGGAGGTGGTTTGCATTTCTGCAGAGCGGATGTGCTGAGCTGGGTGTCTGCCTGGGCTGGTGATGCCATGTGAAAAGATGTATTATTACAATATTAAAAGCTCTCACAGGATGTGTCCCAGTAAAAGTACTTGTTCGTTTCTGAAAATGCAGGAATACAGGAAACATCAGGGCTGTCCAGTTCCTTTCCTGGAGGGCCATTCCACTCCAGGTTTAACAGTTAACTTCTTCAGGGTCTAGATCAGGGGTCTTCAGCCCTGGTCCTGGAGAGCCCCTATCCTGCAGGTTTTCTAGGTGTCTTTCAGCAACTAAAGATCTGGAACACCTTTTAATCTTGACTAATTAATAATAATTGGTACAATTAAGTAACACAGATTGCTTGAAACGAAAACCAGCAGCCACAGTAGCTCTCCAGGACCAGGGTTAGAGACCCCTGGTCTAGATGTCAGTGTGTAGCAGAATTTATATGAACAAGCTGTAGCTGAAAATATCCAACCTACTTAACTGCAGTCTGGCTAAAAACATTGCAGTTTGCAGGCTTGCCCAGTGTTTGTGTGTGTTTGCTTTGTTTGTGTTTGTGTGTGTGTGTGTGGGCAGGTATTACTATGAATGTGCGGACAACATTTGAGAAACTGTCCCCACAACGATAGTAACTCCTGCAAAAATTATGTAGTGGGGATGTCCCAACTTTGTAAAACATGTTTTTAAGAATAAATATGCCTTTTAAAAAAAAAAAGGGGGCCAAAATATTTAGTTTGTTGTCGACTTTCACCCTGTGTGGAGTTTTGTCTGACTGGTGTTGAGAATTGAGTCAACGAGAATTAGTGTGTGTGTGTGTTTGTCAGTGTAGACAGCAGGCTTCCCACTGCCTGACAATGTTTTACCCCATCAGCAGAAGCAGGCCGCGTTGCCATGGTGACCAATTTGCGAGAGAGCAGCAAGAGAATTCTGGAGAGTGTTGTTATTTTGAATGGTGCAGTAGAATCATGTAGATATAGAAGCAGAGGTGAGGCCTTTCAACTGTCCTTGGCTATATGACGCACTGTCTTTGGCTATATGACGCTCATGCCAAGGCGGTATCTAATGGTGTTTTAATGATACCAGTCTGTTAATGGTTATAAAGCCAGTTTACCGCAAGTCTGCTTTGTTTATGCACGTTCCCTTGGATAAAGATATACTGCCCTTGCCAAAATGCAGCTGACCCTACAACAAAAAATATGAGACATGCTCTAAGGCAACGTTGCAGGCAAACCAAATGTCTTTATCGTTTTACTTTATTGTTACATCAATATTGGTTTCGTATTTTCTTCAAAGATCTATCCCTTTTTAAGGTTCTTAGTTCAGGTGACAAAACCAGATTCCCACTGCTGTTAGCTGTACAGTAGTCAGAGTGGGGATGACTGGTAAACAGAGCTGAGCTCTGAGAATGGAGCGCTGTGCTTTAACGAGACAGATCTGAGGGAGAAAGGGGTTTAATTCACAATTCTCAACTTGCAACCTTCATCATTTACTGGTATGCTAGTTTGGCTTTTATCGCCCTCGCCACAGCAGCCACCTTTAGCAGCCAGGCTATTGGCTGTTGCCACGGCAACGAGCTGAGCCCGCCGTGGCTGTAATTTGTTTCCCTCCAGGGGAAGATTTGAACAGATTACCCAGCATGCTCAGCTGTGCGATGCAGAACCGAAGAGCCAGGCTAGACAATAGAGTAAAAAAAAAAATAACATAAAAGTGAGTGCAGAGCCCTCTGCGTGCAGCCTGGACCTGGCATAGATCTGCCACTGAGATTGATGCTGTGCGCTCAGGCAGGCTTGTGATTTGTGCCACCGCAGGAGCTCGGCCTGGCTGTCTCATTTATTTTTCTTCTTGATCAAAACCCGCCAGCTGGGTTTATTCCACTTGCTCTGCACCAACCATTAATTATGATATTAACAAATGTAGAATATGATTAGAAATATGCATTCTAGAATCGCTTATAATGGATATTTTTTAAGGGCTGTCTATCTGTCTGTCTCACCAGTTGAAAGGGGCTGCTTTGCCTTCACAAACAGTTATTATACACTGTTTCCATTATTATTATTGTTATTATTATTATTATTATTGGAGGAACAAGTTCTTGGGTAGGTGTCATATGTAGAAGAATAGTTGACAAGCCGAATACTGAAGTGACTGGCAGCCGACGAATCGCATGTCACGCGATCTTGACGTGACTGTGAAGCGCACGGGTTCAGCTGCATATAAAAGACATTTCAGAACATTAATGAAATAATTCCCAGCAGTATTGAAATGTTAAGAGCTAGTGGTCATTCTACCCCGAGCCTGGATCATATAAAAATGATAACTTTTCTTTTCCATGTGTGAGAAGACCTTGATAAATAATGTCAGCATCAGTTTAAATGATGTAATCTGTCCAGCACCATTGGTCCATTTGGAACGATCCATTAGTAACCATGCCAACGGAAATCAATTCAAACTCCTGTGTTTGTTCTCAAACACACATTCCCTTGAGAAAGGTATGCTAACCATGTCAATCAAGTGAAAGAGTGATAGATTACTTTCACTGAAATTAATATGCATAGCTTTTATACAGCATAGTTTTAGTTGTTAAAATTGAGAAAAAACCAAATGTCCTCTCTCAAACTGTATTCTTCTGCTGAAGTTAGTTTACAGTCAAAAGCCGATAAGACTCTTGTGTACAACATGGACTAGTATATCGACCAGACTGAAGAAATATTGAATCTAAACTAAATTGGCCTACGCTACTTACTATGTAAATGAAACACTAGCACGAAAAACGGTCAAACATTTAGGTTTGAAAGCATTTAAAGTCTGTTAACACCCCCTACCTTTAAAAACTGTTTTAAGCATGCAATCTGAATGCAGTTTCACCAAAATGGATTTGATCGTTTGTTTTATTGTGTTCATGTCCTTTCATTAATGGCCTCTTTGCTCAACTGTAGTGTACACGGTGGCTGTTGAACCAGGATATTTGTGAGTGCCACTGTGTGTAAAGATTTAAAACAGATTAATACAGTTAAAACCAGTGTGTCCCAGGAAAGGTTGCTTGCCGCATTGTTATTGACTGCCCCCAAAAAAAGCATTGGGTGGTGTTCGCGGCTGCACTATAGAGACAGCGACGCTGTATTAATTAACCCCCCTCTCTCAGGCTGTGGGAGGCTCAGGGGCTAACCTGTTTTGTAGGATCACAAACTGCATTTTTAAAAGCTTTCAGCATTCTAATTGGCTTCTGATAGCCGCATCCCCGGGAAAATAGCAGTTTAATGTGTTTCAGACGCCTCTCAATCCCTTTCATTTTTAAAATCTTTTTTCGTTTTTTCGGTTGTTCGTTTCCGAAGGCCCTCCCCCGCCCCCCGCGCCCCGAGACCTGGAATGGTGTTAGTGTGCCGTACCCTTAGGATTAATGAAGTTTCTCTTCACTGTGTTCTCTAATGAATGTTAATAATATTCTGTGCTAATTAACCCAGAAACAAACACCTTGCCAAGCACACTTTACAGGAGGCAAAGCAATGTGAAACGCCCACCATGACGTTGTCAACAGGGCTTAGGGACACCGCGGGCAGGCAGGTGTGACGTGGGTCGTCTTCAGGGTGTTTAAATTGCGGCTTTGAAATGAATCTAGGGAGGGATACTCAGCTGCTAATCAATCCGACAGGAAACCCGGGCCGGATTGTGTTTTAAGATGACAGGGAAAGGTTTAAAACAGGTGAACCACACAGCAGAATCCATGCCAGCATTGATCACAGCCTGTGGTCTCATCCCACAAGCATTTTCCCAGTCCTCAGATAACACTGAATCTACACCCCAGTGTTCTTTATTGCTCAAGTACCAGACCTTGATATTGATGTGATGCAGCCAGCTGACATTTCTTTGTATCAGTTTATGTTGGATTGAAATTACTTCATATTTAGCTGTACTGTTTCAACTACTCTTATTGAAAACAAATCTATTATAGTGTACCGTGTGAGATACAAGCTGATTTAGACCCACTCAAGGCCACTGTGGCCAGTAAGCCCACTTGTGACAAACCCGCAGACGTGGGCAACTGTGAAGGGTCTGCTATTCATCATGACACATCAGCAGTGTGGTTCGGATGCAGAAGCACCTGCCAACCAAGCACTTACCAGCCTGCCATCAAAGTTTGTCTTTTTATATTTATCAGGCAGATTAACTACAATATAGATTCAGTCTTTGTGTTATATAGATGTTGATGTTGTCAGCGAGTTTGCTCCAAGGACTGTAATCTGGCAGCGTATCTGAAGGCAGCTGTGTGTGTCTGCAGGTGCTGGGTGAGTCGAGGATGACGAGCTCCGGGGCTTCGTACCAGCAGCTCGCCCGGCAGGTGGAGGCGCTGAGGAAGGAGAACACTCACCTCCGGAGGGAGCTAGAGGACAACTCCAGCCACCTGTCCAAGCTGGAGAATGAGACCTCCGACATGAAGGTGAGCCAGTCTAGGGATGAGTCATGGATGCTCTATGTCACCGTTACATTTTTTCATTTATCTAAAAAAACGCTTTTTAAATTGTGATGAAACTTGGTATTACTTGTTTTTCATAACTGAATTGGAGAGTCAGATTGTGCTGTTCTGTACATACTGTTGCTATAGACCAGGAACATTTCTGTATTAATGATTTTGAATTGACAGCTGTAGTGGGGGATGAATGTCAGTGACATGCTTGTATAGCTAATAATCGTCCCTGGCAACGAATATTGTGAAGTGCGTGTCTGTGTGTGCGTGTCAGTGTGTCTCTGCGTGTGTGTGTGTGTCACAGTTATGTTTTTAGCCGCTTGTGTGTGTGTGTGTGTGTCATGCTTATGTTTTAGCCGCGTGTGTGTGTGTGTGTGTCACAGTTATGTTTTTAGCCGCGTGTGTGTGTGTGTGTGTCATGCTTATGTTTTTAGCAGCAGTGTATGTTGCACTCATGCTAGTTGACGGTAATGGAATCTCCATAAATGTTTAACCAGGATACTTAGAGGGAGGAACCAACTATAATACAGTGGCTGGATTTGTCTTCATAGAAACCTTATACAGGTCTGAGATAGCCCAGATATTTGAACTAGTGTCTCTTCTTGTTGTTTAGAAGCACTTCTATATCGTACTGCAGGGGTGACAGATTAATGGTTGCACTGGGGACAGATTAATGGTTGCACTCTGGTGTACCAGCTGAACTTAGAGAGAAGACCTGCTTGAGAGCGCTTTTCAGACCAGAGGGCAGCTTTAAACACCTAAATTATGAAAAGATACCAGGATGTGAAGAACGAGACAGAACATGATATACAAAGTGACTCTAAACAAGAAGAATACATTAGTTAAGTCAGTGTGTGTGCATGCGTGCGTGTGTGCGCGTGACTGGTCGAGCAAGGTTCCAGCTGTCCGTATATTGGATGGATACTGACAGTTGGAGTCTTGTCACATATTCAAAGTCACTGCGCTGCCTCACAGAATTTAAAGTACAGGTAGCCATCTTGTCTACTGTTACAGATGTGCAGTAACTATAAAACTGAGGGATCAATTACCAGCAACAAAATCCCTAATGTAGCGAGTTGGATGAAGAACAATTCAATGATGGAATGATGAAAATACCAAAAAAATAAATAAAATCACTGTCTTTCAGGACTGACTTAAACAAAAAACAAATCAGCTGATGATAATGCACATCTTAAAACCTCCCAGGGAATTCTATCGGGATGTAAGAAATGCTCCTGGAGAAGAATGTAGCATTTCAAACTACATTCATCTCCAAGCTGGAATAAATGAAAACAATACTGGGGAATTTGGCAACATACACTCTCACCCCAACGTCGTCACTTCAAATAATGTCTTTTTAGCGGTTTGTAGACGCTACAGAAAAACACCAAAAGACACGTCTGCACGTTATCCACCCCTCTCCGACAAAGACCGTAAAGAATGAACGTGAAATTTGATGTTGCATGTATGTGGACACCGTGTCGGGCATCTGGGATAAGGTGCTTATGAATGAAATACAGCAGAGGCCCTGTGTGTAGGGCAGTGATCAGTCATTGGGTGCATCCTGCAGATTGCAATTCATCAGAGTTGTACAGCATTGCTACTAAGTATGCTTTGCATTTATGATTGATGATAATAAAGCTACTTAGAAACATGCACTACTGAAACAAAATACACTTGTCAATATGAATTAACCCTGTAGTATCTGTGTGGTGAATGAAATGAAAACTCACTGACGTGACTCGTGTTTGTTTTCTGGGGACTAGGTTTCAGGTCACTGCATGGCACACTGGGGCAGACTTGGGGTTTGATGCAATGAAGTTGCCTCCTGGAACCAGGTTTCAAACCGCTGTTCTTGAAAAAGTAGCTTTGTGTTCCCTCAGCTTTACTACGCTGTAGATCTATAATGTCTTATCAGCACATTTAACATGGTCTAGTATTCACAATTATACAACACTGGCCTCCAGACACTGAAGGAAAGTGACACTGACATGAGCCTGCCTATCATTTCAATGAAAGTGACATGAGCCTGCCTATCATTTCAATGAAAGTGACATGAGCCTGCCTGTCATTTCAATGAAAGTGACATGAGCCTGCCTGTCATTTCAATGAAAGTGATAGAGACGAGGTCTTAGCTGCTAATCTACCTGGGAGATGGTTATTGCTCAAGACTATAAATAGACTGTCAGTTGACTTGACCACTAACTGGTCCTGAATATTCAACATTCTAATTTGCGATTTACAAACTGGTAAGGCTTCTGACTCGCAGTGTTGCACTGGGTGCTTAGGATTGTGGTGTGCATTCTTGTTAATTTCAAGGTGTGGGTCAATTATCCAGAAACACAACAAGACTGCGTACATCTCCACATTAGTGTTGTTTACATGATGTTGTACAGCATGCCTCACGCCACTGAGTTCTCAAAGGACATCTCCCTGCTGAGAAATACTGCCATTGATCGTTAAACATAGAGAGTAAAATATGATATTGATTGAGAAACAACCCCCCTGTTAATTCTGTTACCGGATAAGAATTGGATCGCTTTTTATTGGTGTTTGGTGTTTCCTGTTTACATCGTACAGGATAAATCAGCATCTACAAGCATTCAGCTTCTTTTAATGGCCCAAAGGAGATTGACTTCCCACGTGTTTGTTTAGTAATTAAAGAGAAAGCATATTTCTAAATATGTATTAGTAAAGGCAGCTGCCGTCTGGCTAAACGAGGTTCTCGTTGATCGCTGTGTCACAGGCTCACGACATCCTTCTCAGAATCACGGTTACTCCCTGCGCTTGAGAACAGAAAATGTACGAGCGAGAGGAGGCTAATTAGCACATCAGTGCTGGTCCGGTTTCAACTAGCAGATTGATCCCAAAACTTCAATAACCCCAATGATTCTGCATCAACAGCAGAGCTAGTTAACCCTTTCCACCACCTCACCGCTCTCTGTGTGAACCCTCGGCGTCTCAGACCCTCTCGAAATCTACAGTCTCCACTTAATCCTGGATTCTGTGCTGTGCTTGAACGGTTGGCTGGGTTTAACTTTGCCAATTCATTTTTAATACCTTTAAGACTTTCAACTCGTCGACTTCTAGTAGTGTTTGTGAAAGAACTTTACATGTCTCTTTACATTACACTAGCTACTTGCGGTCTAGAGTTTTCATAGTTGTGGATGATAAGTAAATCTTATTGCCACATAATTGGAGAGATAGTAAACTGACAGGACCTCTGGCCAAAGTCAATGAAATGGTTAAACATAACAATATGAATTATTAATACTTAATGCTCAACTCAAATGACGTGGATTGGACTGAATGCTGCCAAATAGTGTATTACAGTGCTTTGTTTTTCATAATTTTCACTCATTTACTTTGTACAGTATACATGCAGTACAGTACTTTGGTGTTTTAGACACACAGATGTACTCTGCATTGTTCATTTATAGTGATATAGCATATAACAACTCCCTCTGAGAACCGATATTTATACATATCCCATGAACCCCCGAAACCAATGAAATCGAATATGACAGGATCTACTGTAGATTATTCTATAGTTCTGTACAGAAACCAAATATATTACACAGAGACCAGGGCCGTCCTGTTCCTATTCAGTTCTCTTTGAACCTATTCACTCCAGTGTGTGTTGTATGGGCCCTTCTTGGTGTGGCTGAAGCCGCTTGGCTTCACCTCGTGCCTCATAGCACACCCAAGATATGGCAATATCCCAATACGGCACACATCCTGTTGTGCTGTATTGCTGAATTGCAATACATTGTAAAGTGTATCTTTTTCCAATATCTCACCAATATATTGCTAGTTCCCAGTAAAGCTAAATAATACATTGTAGGCATTGCTTAGAGGAAAAAAAAAAAAAGGATTTGGATGGCATACCTTGGTTGGCTAATTAAACCAATTGGTGTAAAATAATAAAATGTCAAGTTATTTATAAAGCATGTGTCAGAGCTCTATTATTAATGACCCATAGAAGTGTACTGCAGCAAGGAAGCTTTGTCCCTGTCCAAATTAGGGCGAAAAACCATTGGTGATGACTAAAAAAAATATATATATACTATCCCAATGGGAGTTTGCAGTGTTTCCAGTAAGCTCATGGCCACATTGTTGTTAAAATGGTGGTGTATTTCTCAGAGTGCCTGGCTGGGTGGTTCAGTTGCAGGTTGGAGGGCAGGGGGAGGTGAGAGCCAGGATGACACAGCACTGCGCTCTGTACCGAGACACTGTCTGTTATTCTAGTGTGTCAGGGTGTGGGTGTAAATCTGAGACTGAGACTCAGGCACTGCGCTGCAGCATCCCAATAACAATGCGGTTCTATACGATAGCCCAGGGAAGCTTAAGAAATCCGTGGATTGTTCTTAATATTAACAAGGTTTTTTCTATCGGTGACCTGATAATGTCTTTTAGACCAGGCAATTTGGCCTGTCATCAGCATTTTATTTAAAAAATAAATAAATACAAATAAACTCATCTTTCATGGCAGCAAATAAAGCTTTTAATGCATCTTGTATTGTGTTGAAATATTAAGTTGTCCTGCCTACAATACTCCAGGTACATGATAATGAACTTCAAATGGTGATATAATTTTTGCCGCACAGCATGGTTTTAATCTGCATTCTGGTACTGTATTATTTTGCACCCGGAACATTTGATATATAAACTTTCTTCTGTAGAGCATAGCACTGATGCATTAGATAAAATATGTTTCGAGGCACTAACTCTGAGCTCTCCTGCCCACTCTAGGAGATTCTGAAGCAGCTGCAATGCAAACTCGAGCAGGAGGCACGCACCCTGGCCTCCTCTGGGAGAACAGATGTCCTGGATCAGCTCAAAGGTAGATGCTGTTTGCGAGTCAACCATCTTAACCCTTTCCTGCAAGAAATATTGAAACAGCTGAAAACAATCATTTGGACACCTAATAAAAATATATTTAATTGACTTTTTTTTTTTTACCATTGTTTTAAAAATGGTATCCTCGTATTTGGCTATATCACGCATTTGCGTCTTCCACATATCCTCATATAAAAACTAGAACTGTTTTTTTTTTTAATGATGAAGATGAATAGCCCTTCCATATGGTATAGAAAACAATCTAAATTATTTACTGCTGCTAAATCATTTATTACACAGAATGTGTTACATTAACTTTTGTCCCAATTTTGTCTCTCTTTTTTCCCCACAGAGCTGCACATGGACTTGACAAACTATTACGAACTGAAGTATCAACCCCACAACCTGCGTGTTGCCGTGGAGGCCCCACAGCACTGCGGCGAGGGGGGAAGCAGGCTCGCACCCCTGGGCCCTGCTTCGGACCCCCGAGCAGGAGAGGAGAGCCCCCTGCACAGCACGGCCAGGCCAGGGCCCTCGCTGCAGGGGGAGGCAGGAGCACAGCTCCCCGGGTCTCCTCACAGCCTAGAGAAGGGAGCAGCCCCCGAGGAGGGCCGGGGCACTGTGCTGCAGCTGGAGCAGCTTGATAAGGAGAGGTGAGGGGGACCTGGCCCAGTGGAGCCCTTACTGTTCCTTCAGAACTCCCATTGGGATACCATTGTAATCCTTGCGTATTACCGCTAAAGAAACCATAGCGGACCCTTTGACATACAGTTTTGGCAATGTTAATGATATGGAATAAATAGTGCACAATAACTGCACAGACTGCTGGTACTGATGCTGCTGTATGGTACTGTCCAGTGTACAGGATTGGTTTATGCCACTTGGATATCATTAACTGAAGATACTGATAAAGACTTCTGGTTGAAACCTCAACTCAGCTCAGTTCCTTAATAGTGTTATTGACCATGTTACGGACCATGATAGCTGGCCCTCTTCAGACATTGTTTTAAAACTTTAATAAAAGTGCACTGCATTTTTTAATGATTTCTAGTGGTGTTGTTGGGGTGTCCCCCTTATCTCCCCTCCTGTCTGTGTTTCAGGACCCTCTTGCTGGGTGAGATTGAGAAGGAAGAGAAGGAGAGGCACTGGTACTACATTCAGCTGCAGGGCCTGTCCAAGCGGCTGTCTGAGCTGCCTCACATCGACACGGTGAGGAACGCTCAGGAACCCGCCCACAACACAGACTGAGCTCAGGAACCCGCCTACAACACAGACTGAGCTCAGCAACCCGCCCACAACACAGACTGAGCTCAGCAACCCGCCCACAACACAGACTGAGCTCAGGAACCCGCCCACAACACAGACTGAGCTCAGCAACCCGCCCACAACACAGACTGAGCTCAGGAACCCGCCCACAACACAGACTGAGCTCAGGAACCCGCCCACAACACAGACTGAGCTCAGCAACCTGCCCACAACACAGACTGAGCTCAGCAACCCGCCCACAACACAGACTGAGCTCAGGAACCCGCCCACAACACAGACTGAGCTCAGCAACCCGCCCACAACACAGACTGAGCTCAGCAACCCGCCCACAACACAGACTGAGCTCAGCAACCCGCCCACAACACAGACTGAGCTCAGCAACCCGCCCACAACACAGACTGAGCTCAGGAACCCGCCCACAACACAGACTGAGCTCAGCAACCCGCCCACAACACAGACTGAGCTCAGCAACCCGCCCACAACACAGACTGAGCTCAGCAACCCGCCCACAACACAGACTGAGCTCAGCAACCCGCCCACAACACAGACTGAGCTCAGCAACCCGCCCACAACACAGACTGAGCTCAGCAACCCGCCCACAACACAGACTGAGCTCAGCAACCCGCCCACAACACAGACTGAGCTCAGCAACCCGCCCACAACACAGACTGAGCTCAGCAACCCGCCCACAACACAGACTGAGCTCAGGAACCCGCCCACAACACAGACTGAGCTCAGCAACCCGCCCACAACACAGACTGAGCTCAGCAACCCGCCCACAACACAGACTGAGCTCAGGAACCCGCCCACAACACAGACTGAGCTCAGGAACCCGCCCACAACACAGACTGAGCTCAGGAACCCGCCCACAACACAGACTGAGCTCAGGAACCCGCCCACAACACAGACTGAGCTCAGCAACCCGCCCACAACACAGACTGAGCTCAGCAACCCGCCCACAACACAGACTGAGCTCAGGAACCCGCCCACAACACAGACTGAGCTCAGCAACCCGCCCACAACACAGACTGAGCTCAGGAACCCGCCCACAACACAGACTGAGCTCAGCAACCCGCCCACAACACAGACTGAGCTCAGGAACCCGCCCACAACACAGACTGAGCTCAGCAACCCGCCCACAAAACAGACTGAGCTCAGCAACCCGCCCACAACACAGACTGAGCTCAGCAACCCGCCCACAACACAGACTGAGCTCAGCAACCCGCCCACAACACAGACTGAGCTCAGCAACCTGCCCACAACACAGACTGAGCTCAGCAACCCGCCCACAACACAGACTGAGCTCAGCAACCCGCCCACAACACAGACTGAGCTCAGCAACCCGCCCACAACACAGACTGAGCTCAGCAACCCGCCCACAACACAGACTGAGCTCAGCAACCCGCCCACAACACAGACTGAGCTCAGCAACCCGCCCACAACACAGACTGAGCTCAGCAACCCGCCCACAACACAGACTGAGCTCAGCAACCCGCCCACAACACAGACTGAGCTCAGCAACCCGCCCACAAAACAGACTGAGCTCAGCAACCCGCCCACAAAACAGACTGAGCTCAGCAACCCGCCCACAAAACAGACTGAGCTCAGCAACCCGCCCACAACACAGACTGAGCTCAGCAACCTGCCCACAACACAGACTGAGCTCAGCAACCCGCCCACAACACAGACTGAGCTCAGCAACCCGCCCACAACACAGACTGAGCTCAGCAACCCGCCCACAAAACAGACTGAGCTCAGCAACCCGCCCACAACACAGACTGAGCTCAGCAACCCGCCCACAACACAGACTGAGCTCAGCAACCCGCCCACAAAACAGACTGAGCTCAGCAACCCGCCCACAACACAGACTGAGCTCAGCAACCCGCCCACAACACAGACTGAGCTCAGGAACCCGCCCACAACACAGACTGAGCTCAGCAACCCGCCCACAACACAGACTGAGCTCAGCAACCCGCCCACAACACAGACTGAGCTCAGCAACCCGCCCACAACACAGACTGAGCTCAGCAACCCGCCCACAACACAGACTGAGCTCAGCAACCCGCCCACAACACAGACTGAGCTCAGCAACCCGCCCACAACACAGACTGAGCTCAGCAACCCGCCCACAACACAGACTGAGCTCAGCAACCCGCCCACAACACAGACTGAGCTCAGCAACCCGCCCACAAAACAGACTGAGCTCAGCAACCCGCCCACAACACAGACTGAGCTCAGGAACCCGCCCACAACACAGACTGAGCTCAGGAACCCGCCCACAACACAGACTGAGCTCAGGAACCAGCCCACAACACAGACTGAGCTCAGCAACCTGTCCACAACACAGACTGAGCTCAGCAACCTGTCCACATTCACCATGAGACCTCAGCACGCAACACAGACTGAGCTGCAGAGGCCATATGAAAAATATAATCCAATACCCTCATATGAGCAAGAAAAAACTTGCACAAAACATTTCTAGACTAATGCTAATATAGTTTCATGAATAACAAATTTATTTACAATTGTTTTCTGAAATGAATAAGAACCCATTGTTTTTTGGGTGTGTTTTTACTTTCTTAAATGAGTTGTGGAAACAACAACTTAGAGTAAATGACCTTCTAAACATACAAGGATTCCCATAATAACAGCAAAGTGTAATAGAGCACAGTGAAAGCATAGGGTTAACAATGAAAAACCCAGAGAGGTGTGGTAAAGTGATATCTCTGGAGCCTGTTTTTAATGGTACTTTGGTGTGAGTTGCATTGAAGTGTGATTGAACCCCTTCCTCTCCACAGTTCTCCGTGCAGATGGACCTGATCCGGCAGCAGCTGGAGTTTGAGGCTCAGCAGCTGCGCTCAGTCATGGAGGAACGCTTCGGCACCGGGGATGAAATGGTGCAGCGCACACAGGTGGGCAGCTTCACTGGGTTCAGCTGGAACAACCATTCACATCATAGTCACGAGCCAGGGCTGGAATCCACCATTACATCAGTCAATAAGAAATCAAATTATAATTCTTATGAAAGTCAAATTGAGAGTCAAAACGTTTGCCAAACTGGCAGTACTAAACTAGAGACTTTTGGTATTTAGAAATATAGACATATTTCATATCTCTGGGAAAAAATCATTAAAATAAACATATTGTATGGAACTGGTATGCTGTGTACTGTAATAATTACCTCTAAAATGAGTTTCTGCAGGAGTGGCTGATGAGGCTGGCACATTGTAATGTGAGAGGCGAGTTTCCTCAGAGTTACTGAAGAGGCACATTGTAATGTAAGGTGCAGAAGGGGAGGCTTGGGCTGATCATCCTGTGATCTCGTGTAATGGAGGGTGAGTGAGTTTTGGTTTGTCCTCTCTCCCTCACGCCCCTCTCGCTGTGTGTCTGCAGATCCGGGTGGCCCGTCTGGAGCAGCTGGACAAGGAGCTGCAAGAGGCCCAGGACAAGATCCAACACTGGGACCCCCAGGTGAGCCCAGGCATCGTGGTACCAGTGACACACTGACACAGGGGGGGGGGGGGGGGAATCAAGGTGCCAGCCTGGTACCAGTGACACTGACACAGGGAGGGGCAAGCCCTGCCAGCCTGGTACCAGTGACACTGACACAGGGAGGGGCAAGCCCTGCCAGCCTGGTACCAGTGACACTGACACAGGGAGGGGCAAGCCCTGCCAGCCTGGTACCAGTGACACTGACACGGGGAGGGAGAAGCTGCTGTTGGTTATGGAATGGGATAGGGGTCTGGATGAAATCAAAAGTATAGCACTGCCATTACAATTGCTGTATACACCTATGCCATTGCAAATAGCACTCTTGATTATTCAAAAAGTAGTTTGAATATTGTTTTAAATGTTATTTTTATTTATTTATTTATTTTTACAGATAGCTTTGTTTTTAAATGCAGTTTAAAATAATTTCCACTGGAAAGTGAGGTTGGTTACAGTTGAATTCAATCAGGCTTTGTGTAGCTAGTCAGCAGGCCCGTACAAATCACTGAGGGGGCTAGGCAGGCCTTCTCAACTCCTGTCCTTCACAGCACTATTACAGTCAGATTGCAGGGTAGGGATTACTTCTGATCTCTCTCCCTCCCCCCATCATACAGTCAGCCCTGCTGGGTTTGGAGATGCATGTTTTATGAACCTGAAGAAATATTCAAGCTCTGCGGCTCTGTTCCCTACCAGCTTGCTTTTGGAAATATTCCCCAATATACAATAATCCCGGTGTATCACCCTGGAAAAACCCTACAGCAAAAGCACTAGCAGAGCACAGCATTACCAACAATGGAATTGAAGCAAATATTGCAATGTGTTCTTGGCATACAGTTATGCATATTGTGTTCCTACCATTGGTACTCCATTGGTATTTGGAAATCGTACCCCAGTGATATTGTACCAGTGGACTTGTACTATTACTTCTGAACCAATGCTACTCTGTGCATCTTGGAATGAGGGGTTAAACACTGTACCAAACAAACCTCTGATCACTGTAACCTTGAGGTGGTGCGGCTGGTCGCTGTGCTGTGTTGTGCAGTGCGGTGCTGCTGTCTGCAGTTTGCCTCTTTCCTCACCTTATCATCAGATCTCATGGTTTGGTAATAAAAAGCTCACTCCCGGGGTGTTGCTATGCAGAATAGGCTGGCGCTTGAGCCTCCTGCTCTGTGATTGGTGGGTTGAAAGTGGCTGCATGCGCCTATCAAGCCCAGTTGAGCTTCTGTCCCTAGCAACTCTCTCTACCTCCTTCAGTGGAGTGAAGGAGAGGTATAAAAAATGAGCCTTTAAAATGACCTGGCTCCTCCCACTGCTCTCTTGGCCCTACCTCAATTCTTATTATATTAGGTGTCATGTTTTGTTTTATTGTCCGCAGTCTGATTGCAGGCTTCAGGGGGGTGGGGGTAAATCAAGAGAATCAAAAACGACCCCCAGGCCTTCAATTGAATGTATTTTGCGCTTGGGTGGGTGAAGCACTAATTGAAAGACACCCCCCCCCCCCCCTTCCCCAAGACACACACATTTCTTCCATCCTTGAGCAGCATTAGTCTCGTCTAGCCGAGCCCTTTGCCTGTTCTGTCTGAAAAAACGTTTCTCTCTGAGCGCATTCAGTGGCTGCAGCAGCTCAGCGGGTTGCTATGGCGATGGAATAGGGACCAGGGTGATGTCAGGGTTGCTCACCTTCATCAATACTTCCAAGGTAGGGCTTTTGGGGCGGGGGGGGGGGGGGGGGGCTTATTTATCGTTGAATACCTTCAATTTGATGTTGGTGGCAATGAATGGTGTTTTCTGAGACTAGGATATACAGTTTTTGCTGGGGGAAGTGTCTGCATCATAGGTTTTCTGTCATTTCA